>NW_015645292.1:389355-401000 GCF_001515625.1 Sinocyclocheilus rhinocerous
AAAACCTTGGGAGAAACCAGGCTCAGTCGGGGGCCAGTTCTCCTCTGGCCAGACCAAACCAGCATGCTGTGGTTTAATTCCAGACTGTTCTGCAGCGATTAGCGCTTAACACTTCAGGAGGGGTTACCATAGCAACCTGTTGGATTAGACCCTCACACACGCACACACACCTGTCCCCAAACACACACATTACTTGATAATTCGCATTACGTAGCATCTCAAGGACAGTGAGACATGAGAGAGATCACTGTATGTTCCCTACATAGACAGCATCCTAACTGAGGTAGAACCCCGTGAATGAGACACATGTGAAGCACATGAGAGATCTAACTCTAGTGGTTTCCAGTGTCACTACTGATGTGCTTCAGGAGCGCATCTCTGATGCTTTAAAATGCTGCCTATGTAGGGAGCAAATGCTCCATCACTATAGGTATGATTTGCCAATTTGTGCCAATATTAAAATATTAGTTTTCATATTTAGTAGTTTTAATAACAGCACTTTTACCAGTGATAGTTTTTTACTTTGTTTTTTATTTTTTGTTTTATTTTTTTATGCAGAGCAAATATGTATGACTTGCCAATTAGGGCCAATATTTAAGGCAAGGCAAGGCAAGTTTATTTGTATAGCACATTTCATACACAATGGTAATTCAAAGTGCTTTACATAAAAGAAAAGAAAAAAAAAATAATCACAACAATAAAACAAGGAATTTAAAAACATTGAAAATGATTAAAACAATTGATTTAAGAAGTTTAAAATGAATTTAAGAAAACGATTATACATAAAATATAGTGCAAACAGTTCGGACATCGCACAGTGCTCATTCAATAAATGCACAGCTAAACAGATGAGTTTTGAGTCTGCATTTAAATGTGACTAATGTTTTAGCACATCTGATCTCTTCTGGAAGCTGATTCCAACTGCGGAAAATGCTAACTTGATGGCATTGCATTTTGTCTCAACAGCAATATTTAGTGTTATTGTTCCTATTTAGTTGTACTTTAGCAGCTCTTGAACCTTGTTTATTTATTTATTTATTTAATGCAGTGCAACTGGCTCTATATGTATAATTTGCCAATTAGGGCTTTTAACAGATTTTATTTTATTTTATTTTATTTTTATGCAGAGAAAATAGCTCCATATATATGATTTGCCAGTAAGGGCCAATAATTACTGTAATTTCTTATATTTAATTTTACTATAACAGCACTTTTTATCTTGTTTTATTGATGAGGAGCATGAGTGGTAAATGATTTGATGTATTTGTGTGGGTTTGTGATGGCGGAGCAGATGGCGCAGGGATTTGAGGAATGCTGAAAGAGGAAATGTGCTGAACACCTGTGGAAGTGAATTAACATCTTCCTGTATGTTATGAGCCACTGCTGCTGCTTCCTGTCCGTGTGTGTGTGTGAGCATGTGTGTGAGTGTGAGTGTGTGTGTGAGTGTGTGTGTGAGCGTGTGTGTGAGCGTGAGCGTGTGCGTGAGTGTGAGCATGAGCTCACTCACTCACTCACAAACAAACAAAGTATAGTGGTGTACTTGTGGACCAACAGTTCACACTATATTTGATGCCACTTTCGCATAACACACACGTCTTTACATCTACACACACTCTCTCTTCCTGTGTTTGTGTTATTTGCGTCTCTGGTGGGTGTCTTGTATGTGTGTGTGCTGGGTGTGTGTGTGTTTTCCAGTGGTGTGTTTATCATGCAGCAGCACTAGACGGTGTGGCTTTGCATGTGTTTTTGTTTCTCTTTTAGTTTGATTAATATTTCATGAGAGTTTGTGTGCGGCTGAATGTGTGTTAAATTTAGTCAGCGCATGTTTAAAGTCAAAAGCATGAAGTCTACAGTCACTATGAAACCGCATCCGCAGCATCACAGTGTGAGATCACAGCCGTTAGTATCGCCACACCAACATCAGATCCAGTCAAAACCTCCTGCTTCCTAAAACCAGCAGATGAGCTCACCAGCACTGAGTTCAGGCCTGAAGTCTGGTGCACTTTGCATGCTTTTATAGCCAAGAGTTTCCCATTTCAGAACAGGCTGTCTGACCCACAGTTCACCATTTTATGTGACGTTTAGAGCTGCGTTTGTCTGAAATAGGTGAAGTTGCATGCAGTAATTATGTTTGTTATCCTCACCCGGTTCAGACTGACACAAAAGAGCCGCCGCATCTGTAGAAAAACGCCGGATTGAGCACTTTTGGTTTGAAGCCTAAATCACGTTAACCTGCTAAACACACGACACAAGCTGGAATAACACTGACCTCTGCATCTAACAGCGTTAGTTTAGCATCACTGATATACTGTTATAATTTTGTTAATATTTAATATTTTATTTTCTCATTTTCTAATTTTTCATTTAAATTTCAGGTTTAGTAATTTTTTACTAATTTTTTACTAAATAATTTTTTTATGTCTATAAGGTTCTTAAGTTCAATATATATTTTTTTGGTTTTTAGTCATTTTAGTACTTCAACTTAAATTAAAATTAGAACTTTTTTCTTTGCAACTACCTGAAATATAATATAAGGTTATTTTGAATATTTTATTTCAGTTAATGTTTATTCTATTTCAAGAAGTGAAAATGTTTTTATGGTTTTAGTTTTAGTTAATGATAATAGCCCTGTCGTGTTCCCATGAGTGCACGTCTAGAGCAGATACTGCTGTGTTTCTCATCCGGAGTGGTGTTTATTTGACTTGCTGTAGTTCTGGAAAGCACAGCTCCGTCAGTGTCACGTCTGTGAAAGTGAGCATCATCTGGAAACCATCAGATTCTCTTTTATGCATATAAACACATGAAACATGTCACACAGCAGATTCACATGCATTTGAAATCATAAATATTGCACGTTTATCTTATCTAATTTTTGGGACGTATTGCGGACTATTGGATTAATTAATTGGATTAGATTGTATTTATTGCAACTAATAGTTGCCATGGTAGCATTTCTCAGTTTAACTTACACTAAACATTTAATACTTAACATGTACTAAAATAATACAAACTAAAACTGAAAATAAATAGATAGATAGATAAATAAATAAAAACTATATAGATGTATTTAAAAATGAAAATACTAAAATTAAAATAAAAAATACAGAAATAAAAACTAATTAAAAAAAACTATATAGACATTTAAAGAAAAAGAAAAATGAATTAAAAAAAACTATATAGATGCATTTAAAGAAAATAAACACACTAAATTTTTTACTAAAATTAAAATGAAATTGGAAAATACAAAAATAAAAACAGAAAAAACAAACAAACAAGCTTTTACTTGAATTAAAATGAAAACGGAAAATATAAAAATAAAAACTAATAACACTATATATACATATTTAAAGAAAAACAACAAAAATACTGAAACGGTACTAAAATGAAAATGGAAAATATAAAAATAAAAACTTATTCAAATAAACTATATAGACATTTAAAGATAAACAAAAACAAAAATACTAAAACTTTTACTAAAATTAAAATGAAAATTGAAAAGATAGATAAAAACAATAAAAAAAACTATTAAACTATATAACTATGCTATATTACTAAAACGTTTACTAAAATGAAAATGGAAAATATAAAAATAAAAACTAATTCAAAATATTAATAAAACCTACTATAGTATCCAGAGGTATTCTCTGGCAGACACTCCTTTTCCCAGAACATGAAAGTTCCCATGATTCATTTCTATTGTTTCGATCAGTTCCTTAAGGAAGAGCTGTTTATACACGTCACCTCCCTTCCAGAAATGCGTTGACCTGATGGCATCAGATGGTAATACCATGGTATTTTGAGATATAATCCTCAGAATCATTAATAAAAATAGCTGATTATCATTTAGTTGTGTCTCTGCTCTTATTTTATAGTCTGTTAAACTTTGTTTACATTCAGTTTCCACATTTTTTTTAAAGAAGAGCATTGCACAAAATTCGTTCATTAATTATAGATTAATCCATTACCTTATTCATTTAATTTGTCTTATTAAAATATAATTGTATTTTAATTTTATTTAATTTTATTTTAATCTTAATTGAACATGTAATTTTGGCAAGATTTCAAAAGGTTGAGATGATCAGAATGACGGTACTAACCAAGTTTGTTAACTTGTAGACCAGAAAGGAGATTTGATTCCGATCTGCTGTCTCTTGGCAGCAGAATATATTTTTCATCTAATTAGTGTAATTTGATTAATGCAGCCATGAGACACAAAGTGGCTGAACCTCTCTGCCTTCATTGAAATGTTGTTCACTTCCTTTTTGACCCCAAGAACTTCCTTCCAGACACCCCTAGAGCGCTGTTAATTACTCACACACACACACACGCACACACACACACACACAAACGCACACACGTGTGGATCGATACACACTTCACTCTTAATTGGCGGTGCTGACGTTGGCTTGCGGTCGCTCTGATGAACCTCTAAACACTCGCTGTGAGTTCAGTCGCTGTTCACCGGATTCACTTTCGACACACATGCCGCGTCCAGGGGTCGATGCCCCTGCTGTTACCGTGGCAACAGGCCAGACCGCAGCTGCAGCATCTGTTTCCCACCTGGTTGCCTGGTGACCACCCAGCTTGAAAATGGAAAATATAAAAATAAAAACTAATTCAAAATATTAATAAAACCTACTATAGTATCTTAAAGATACTAAAATAACACTGTTGTGTTGCAGCATGATCCCAGGCGGCTTGTTTTAATATTCTCTTGCATTGGCTCTGTAATGGCAATAAAACTCAATTCGATGTGTGTATTGCTCATTCATGTATGCTCAGTGTGTAAGTGATTTTATGTGGTTTGAGATGAAATGTTGCTATGTTAACAGGCTCAGTGCATTACAGATACTCTATCCTCATATCACAGAAGCGTGTGTTTGCAGCAGAGCGATTACGGCGTCTCCGTCAGAGATGCTGCTCCGTTAATGCTGCATGTTTATTGAGAGCAATAGAAGTGATGGATGTGTTCAAGGCCAGACCGCAGCTGCAGCATCTGTTTCCCACCTGGTTGCCTGGTGACCACCCAGCTGTCAACACACCGCTGCCACATGCCACAGCTGAGTGTGTGTGTGTGTGTGTGTGTGTGTGTGTGTGTGTCCTGTTGCTCCACGCTGTAAGTTCCTACTCAGACTGTGCCCTAGATAAACTTAGTATCACAACACCACTGAATTATTCGCATCTCTTTCTGCTTTGTGTCTAACCATCAGAGTGAATAAACCCATTACAGATACTCTATCCTCATATCACAGAAGCGTGTGTTTGCAGCAGAGCGATTACGGCGTCTCCGTCAGAGATGCTGCTCAGTTAATGCTGCATGTTTATTGAGAGCAATAGAAGTGATGGATGTGTTCAACATGCAAGAACAGCACCCTTCCCCCGGGTCTCATTACATTCATACACTCATATATGCTCACTGTATCTGAATGAGAAGTCTGTCATCATTCACTCGTGTGTCGATCCAAACCTGTGTGACTGTGTTTCTAATGTGGATCACAAATAGAGACGTTCGTAGTGAATAACGGCTTACATTTGACCCTGTGCTTCACAGAAATCTGTGCTATAATATATACTACTGTTCTAAAGTTTTGGATTTTTTTTTTTTTAAAGAAGTCTCTTCTGCTCACCAAGGCTGTATGTATTTGAGCAAAAATACATAAAAAAAATTTGAAATATTATTACTATTTAAAACAGCTGTGTTCTATGTGATTATCTGTTAAACTGTAATTTATTTCTGTGATGCGCAGCTGTATTTTCAGCATCATTACTCCAGTCTTCAGTGTCACATGATCTTCAGAAATCATTCTTAATATGCTGATTTGCTGCTTCCTGTTGCTCCACACGTTACTGTACACTCAGTGTTACTGAGACGGGTTGTGTTTCCTTTACAGCGGTTTGACTGTGAATTCACTAGTCATTTAGATTACATTTTTTAACATTCAAAATCCTTCAATTTAATTAGATTTATATAGATTAAAAGTTATATTATTTTTTAAATGTGTTAAATTTATTTATTTTTATTTACAGTTTTTTAATTTTTTATTTGTTTATTTTATAATCTTTTTTTATAATTTGACGATATGCATTTTTTTATTTGTTTATTTATTTGTAAATAAATATAATATAATTTAATATAAATATAATTTAATTTAGAGATAGATCCTTTACTTATGTAATCATGTTTAAGGAAACTGTGATGCATTTTATTTTTCAGGATTCACAGATGAATAGAAAGTTCAAAAGAACAGCATTTATTTGAAATAGAAATATTTTGTAACATTATAAATGTCTTTACTGTCACTTTTGATCAATTTAATGCATCCTTACTGAATAAAAATGTTATTTTCTTTAAAAAAAATCTTACTGACCTCAAACTTTTGAACAGTAGTGTGTGAAAGATTATTACAATTTAAATGTATATATATTTTTTTAAAAAGCAATTTATTGAAATTTTTCAGTCTCTGTTTTCCTGTATATTCTGCTAAATATCTTCACATTTAAAGGTCCCTTTATCTAAAGTTGTGGTCTATGTTTTCTTGTTTTTGCTAAATGTTTCTTCATTGCTGTCTCTGCTTGTAAAAGTCAAGAGTGCTAATTGGTTCGTTAAAACAGAGTTTGCAGTTTGAATGAATCACAATGATTAATAATGGAAATTCTTTGGCATTTCATGGAGAGCCAGTGATTCCAGATGACCTTTGTGAACGGCTGTGTGTGTGAAGACGTTTAGTTGTAGTCATCATGTCAAGCGAGGTGTGTTTATAAATGGATTGTGTGTGATTGGTGCAGTAAGCCTGTATGAATGTGGTGTAATAGTTGCGTCTGTCTTCATGGTATGATTCAATTAGCGGCTAATGCATCTAATCCTCTTGTAGTGGTTCGGAGTGATTGATGCTGAATGAGGGATTTGATCCCGGCGGTGCAGGTCCGCTCGCGATTCTCTCCTGAGAGACGCAGACACAGATGATTATATTCGCAGCGATTGTTGTCCTGACGCTCTGATGGCATTACTGTAATGATGTTTGTGTTTTCACATGATGAAAGCGTTTGGTCTGGTTTTATGGGATATTAATGAGATGCTAATGGTCTTGCCGTGGCTTGTGTTTTGTCAGATTCTGATTAATTCGGTGAGTCCGTCCAGGCCGGCGCTGCTGTACGAGAGCGTCCCGGTGAGCGAGGGCAGTCCGGTGCTGCGGGACACGCTGTTCAGCCCAGACCTGCAGTTCATCTACACACTCACCGACAGACAGGTGAGCTCACTGACCTCACACGCTTCACAGCGCTGCCTTTGAAAGCGTTTGGTCTGGTTTTATGGGATATTAATGAGATGCTAATGGTCTTGCCGTGGCTTGTGTTTTGTCAGATTCTGATTAATTCGGTGAGTCCGTCCAGGCCGGCGCTGCTGTACGAGAGCGTCCCGGTGAGCGAGGGCAGTCCGGTGCTGCGGGACACGCTGTTCAGCCCAGACCTGCAGTTCATCTACACACTCACCGACAGACAGGTGAGCTCACTGACTTTTACAACATTAAAAATGATGATTTTCAACACGGTATTGCAATTCATGAGAAAATGTGTTTAATCTCCATGAAAATGTCAATGCAAAAAAAAAAAAAACTAAAAACTAAAAACAGGATGCATGAGGGTTATGCATAATCCATTGATTCCAGCTGTGGTTGTGCTGCACGAAGGGTTTGCAAAAGCTCATCATGCAACCAAAAGTTTTCATGCAACTATTTCACATCAATGCACACTGAGCAATGATCACTTCAGACAGACGCGTCCTGGTGTCTCTTGTTGACATTATGCATTTTTATTAATTATATGCTAATGTGGGTACCTGAACATTACTCAGACAGACATCATGTGATAAACTGCATGATTTTATATTAGTTTTTTTCTGAGCATGACCATGACAAGACATGTTATCGGTTGCTTGCTTTTTTGCTATTTTTGTAGCTTCATCCACAGTGAAATCCAGATATCTTTATTCTTCATAATAAACACTTTCTGCTGTATTAATAAAATTCATTATAATTAATTCATCAATCAACCTCTATATATAGTATATATTTAGTGTGCACAGTATATACTGTGTGTGTGTGTGTATATATATATATATATATATATATATATACAGTAGTCAACATTTGAACTCTCTCACACATGTAGGATGTACAGTGAGAGATCAATAAGATGATGTACATTACAGTGTCATCTGATCTGATTATTTATGAGTTATTGTATTGATTCACACACACACACACACACACACACAGACACACACACACACACCTCTGTAATGCAGCTGTGTGTGTATCTGCTCTATACGTCACATGAGACTCCATCGATCGGCTGTTGAACATTCACTCCTGGATCCCGATAAAACATCACGGCTGGACACATAATCAATAATAAATATCACAAACTCGTGATATTATGTGAGGTGTGACGTTTAAAGTTAGGCTTTTTTGATGTAATATATAATCATGTGTTGCTTTACTCTTAATATTCCATGTTTGTCTCACATTCTGTGAAGGATAATAAAACAGACTCTGAATTCTGATTGGCTGAGCCACACACATGCGTTTGCACATGCCCAATCATGTGAGTTTGGGGCGGGGCTATCAGTTTAACTGACCAATGAGAGATAGAGGGAGTTTGATATGGAGAAACCCATTTAAAAACTAATTCCTGCACTTCTGTTTGGTGATGCTAGTAAAGCAGAAATATCACACTGCCACTTTAAAGGACTTTTTTAATGATTTTGACATTTTATGTGTGTGTTTGAGACAAGATAATGATGTCTCCCGAAAGAATATGCCTGCAAAATAAAAGAAGTCGTTCTTTATTCCCTGTCTCTTTGTGTTCCGTCAGTTTCTATTTTTCCCGTTTCTACACTTTTCTTCGCAGGATAATGAAAACGGCAGGCGGAGAGTATGAGGCGCCGCTCGGCAAAAGTTCCATTTAAAGCCCTGACAGATAATTTAGCATTAGCCCCTTGTTCTCCAGTACTTAATTAAAAAGTGTCTGATAGCCTGTCTCCCGGGCGAACCACTGCGCAATAGGACGCCGTCCAGATGAAACCAGATGATAGTCACATCTGAATGACACTTGAACGGATATCAAACTCAAAACTCCCTCCTCAGTCACTGCAGCTTAAACTAGGAGGCAAAACAACCTGTCGTCATGGCGATGACATCACAGCTCATTAACATTTGACCGGCCACATTTGCATATCAGAATCTTGAGCGAATTCCAAACGGAAGTGAGCATCCCTAGGAGTGTGTTCTTTGAAGGGCGCAGGGCATTACTGTCTTATTTACTATGAAACTTTTTCAAACTAAACTTGCTTACACTACCGTCTTAAATCATATTTCTATATGTGACGAAAAATATTTTGAATTACATTAAAATAAAGATGATTTTATTTAGACTATTCTACTTACGTTTGTATGTGAAGTCGAAATCAACCCCAACTTTGCTTTAAAATGCATCGCAAGATCTCCTAACCGAAGATCACATGATCACAAACGGAAATCACTTCCGTGAAGAAACCATCGCATGTTCCTTTCGCTAACAGACTTCTGGAAGGGCTCTTCGTGAAGCCATTCAGTTGTTCACTTTCGTTTGGAACGTCCCTACAAATATGCAGGTGTGTGAAATATGCAGGTGTGTGGAGGTTAGCGAATCAGATCAGAGTCATTTGCATATAGAAGTCTTAAAGATGCAGTGCAAAAGACCTTGACAGACATTATAAATGGAGAATGAAATAAATGATAGAAGTGTAGAATGTGGGCTCTTCATTGGATGATTGAATGAAAGAGTTGTGGTTTAATACAGAGGAGCTGTGATGGAGGTTATCACATGGAGTGTGTGTTTAAGCTCATGTGTTTTAAAGTCTTAACCTTTTTGTTCTGTCTAATCAAATCATTGATCATCTGGAGTAAAGTTAATCCCATAAACCTTTATATCAGCAGCCAGTGAATCATCCAGTCTTACTGCAATTAAGAACTTCAGCTGTGTGTGTGTGTGGTTCAGTATTGATCGTGTGTGTGTGTGTAGAGTCTGTATTAAAAGCCTCTTGATTGGTTGAGATGTTTTTACTAAAACACACTGACAGTAATGGAAGAGAGAGGGAAGGTTTTCTCTCATTTCTGCATTAGGGGCCGTTCACACAGCACACGTTCTTCTAGTATGTACACGCGCCAGATGGACTTAGTTTTCACACTGGATCAGTGTTAGTTTAAATGTACCAATGAAATCAATCAAGATGCAGGATTTACCAAAAAAAATAAAATCTTTACAATTTTATGCAATGACACCTAAAAGTATTTGAAATGCATTTAAATTCCTTTGTGACGGAACAAACTACTTCTCCCATAAAACATTGCGAATTGTAATTGAATAAAAAGTGCTAATACAATATAAAACTATTGATTTTATAGTCATTTTCTGTAAAAAAAAAAAAATTAATATTTATTGCAAAGTATACACTGTTAAAAGTTTGGGATTGGTAAGAGTATTTATTTCTTTATTTATTATGTCTCTTCCACTCACCAAGACTGCATTTGTTTGATCAAAATTACTGTAAAGGCAGTAATACTGTTAAATCTGATTAGAATTTAAAACAGCTGTTTTCTATGTGAATATCTGTTAAAATTTAATTTATTTCTGTGATGCGCAGCTGTATTTTCAGCATCATTACTGCAGTCTTCAGTGTCACATGATCTTCAGAAATCATTCTAATATGCTGATTTGCTGCTCAAGAAACATTTCTGATTATTATCAATGTTGAAAACAGTTGTGCTGCACAATATTTTTGTGGAAACTGTGATACATTTTATTTTTCAGGATTCACAGATGAATAGAAAGTTCAAAAGAACAGCATTTATATAGAATAGAAATAATTTGTAACGTTATACATGTCTTTACTGTCACTTTTGATCAATTTAATGCATCCTTGATTGATAAAAAAAACAACAACAATTTTTGAGCGGTATTGTGCTTGTATGTACTTATTCATGTTTATTTTCAAATATATATATTTTGTATGTTGACTGTAAAAGTTTGTAAATACACTCCAACACAATCATTTCCCACATCACCTGATAGCTGAGTTTGTTTTGTCTGAGATATTTGTGTTTTTGTGTTGTGTATGTTACACACACGCCTCATCACTGTGTCTCATATTTGATTGACATTTGAAGCCTGAGGCTCTGAGTTTTTCCTCATCTCTCAGAATGTGTGCGTTTGTGTTTTTACACACACTATCATCAGGTGTTGTAGTGTGTGTCATTTATCTTGAATTCATTTGCGTCAGTTATGGCTGCAGGCTGCAGTTTAACACACTGAATATCAGATGAATGGTGCTGGCGGCTGCTCACGAGTGTGTGTGTTACATGATGAGTTTCACCGTGTATTAAAATGACAAATTAATATTGAACATGCATCAAATGGTGTTGCCTTTATTGCATGTTAATTTCCTTTGCTCTTTTACGCTGTATGTTTTCACACACACACTGACGGGCTGCATATGGTCAACTTGTTTCACTGAGCGGCTCTTGTGCCCCCCACACACACACACACACACACACTCACTCTCACTCACACACACACACACACACACACACACTCACTCACTCACTCAC
>NW_015645292.1:401386-403913 GCF_001515625.1 Sinocyclocheilus rhinocerous
GTGTGTGTGTGTGAGTGCGTGTGTGTGTGTGTGAGTGCGTGTGTGTGTGTGTGAGTGCGTGTGTGTGTGTGTGAGTGCGTGTGTGTGTGTGAGAGTGCGTGAGTGTGCGTGTGTGTGTGTGTGTATATGTGTTTGTGTGTGAATTAGAGTAGATGTGACATGCACAGCACTGCGTATCGGTCACCTCTCCATAGATGTTGAGGAGTGGTACACTATGTGGAGCGCTAGCAGACACGCAGCAATATGGAGCAGCAGATGTCGTGTAGAGTGTATTTTAAAAACAAGCAGATGAATTATGGGGACGTGGGCCAAGCTTTTTCACTTTGTCTGTTTTCTCCATTGATCTGGCAGCTGGTCCTGCAGGCCCGCAACGTCCCGGATCTTTCCGCAGGGGTGGACTGTTCCTTTGAGGATTACACCGAGACTGAAGGAACAATACACGGATCACGGATCTACTGCCTCTCGCCGTCAGCCAAAGAGCTCATCCCCATCACACGCCAGCAGAGTCAGTAAACACACACTGCTAAATCATACACACTAGCGCTCACTAGAAGCTTCCGGTCTAGATCTCAAAGTCTTGAAGATCATCAAGCTTTTGACTGATAGTGGGTTTGATGGTTATTATACAGTTTAACACCTTCAGTTTGTTCCTCAGATTCAGTCAGTGGTTATCATCATATCTGTCCTGTGTAGTTTGAGGGTTTATTGTGTCCCAAATAGGATTGGGGATTGAGAAGCGGCTCTTATTTAGATCAGGTTGCATTAAGGAAAAATACTGAAACTGAGTGGTTTGTGTAAGGTTTGGTTGCATTAATGGTTTTGAAAAATGTGCATTCTGTTACTGAATATGCTGATTTTGACCCGTCTAGTTTCTGCATAATTGAAGTGCTGCATCAAAGCTGTTTGCCATTGATGTTTCATGCTTTTTGATTGTCTGAGAAAAAAATTAACATTTTGTGAAAAGGAAAAAAAATTAATTAAGAGGAATCAAAATTGCTCCATTTCAGAGTCTCAAATATTAGTATGTTAATACAAATACAATATGCTGAAGGTGCCGGGGTAGTGAACAGCAGGGTTATTATAGTAAACTTAAACAAAAACCGTAAAAGAACATTTGTCTTACTTGTAATAAAACATTAAATTAAATTAAATACAATATTTAAAAACTTTATCTTATTTAATTTCAGTTGCCAAAACAAACATTTCTCATGTTCATTTAGTTTACCTTGATGTACTGAATCAACTAAAAGTAAAACTATATATATATTTTAAAAAACTATATAGACAAACATACACAGATCTGTGGTTTCAAAACACAATTTTATGATGCTGTGTGTCCAATACTAATAAGTACATGCTTATAGTAGAAGATTATGAATTAGGATGGAGCCGTAGACTTTATTAAACGCTATAAGTGTTTAGTATCATGAATCAAAAATTTGCTACATTCCAAACCGTTTTATGTAGTTATGACATAAAACGGTGTCTATATTAATGCACAAGCACACTAATGCACTACATTGTCTGTGGTGTTATAAAAGCAGAAAGCCACTCAAGGTTTCAGTGATTTTATCACAGTTAAGTGCAAAAACTCCTGACACACGAGTGTTTAGATAGCAGCTGTTTCTGCTGTTCTTCATCCAGAGGCAGATCTTATTAACCTCTTTTTTTTCTTTTATTTGTCTCTCTGAAGGAGACACTCATGTGGTGAAGCTCTATCTGAAATCGAGGGAAACGGGGCAGAAATTTGCCAGTGTGGATTTCACCTTCTACAACTGCAGCATCCACAGATCGTGAGTCTCTCTCTCTCTCTCTCTCTTTATCTCTGCTCTTCTCGTTTTACCCACAAGCTCCTCACCGCTCGGGGGGGGTCATATTTCTGTTGCCACGGCAACCGGTGGCGTGTTGATTGACAGTTAATTCTCTTGAAAACAGACTGTGGTTCGAGTCCTGCAGATAGTGGGACCCCCAGCTGAACATCTCAATGAGTTTGTGTGTCATGTGTGCTTCTAAGACGCTCCAGATGGGTCCGGACTCTTTTGGGAGGTCTGTGTAGTGTCTTATTGCAGGACAGATGAGCCCAAAGCTGTCTCTAGAGATATAACACACACACACACACACACACACATACCTCTCAGAGTAGCAGCATCTCAGAATCACACAATACCTTCCCATACACACACACACAATCAGCTGTGAGATTTAAAACTAGGTCACATTGCTCTTCTCTGATAAGACCAGCTTGTGTACTTGAAAAATACACACAACGTTATCATAATTGGATAATCGCATGCTTTTTTATTCAGTGCGTCCACATCTCTAAAAGCACAACTGCAATTTAGAGGACTGTATTTTGGATAATAAAGTGTCATTATGGACATTAAAGCTGTAGATGATTACGAAATAAAGCAAGAGAAATTGTGTGTGAGTTTCACGTAACCGGTCAAGAACATTTCCAGGTCATATTTCCTCTTAAAATCAAAAGAAAGAAATAAGATTTTTTTTTTTTTTTTTTTGCCAATTGAAA
>NW_015645292.1:404135-406970 GCF_001515625.1 Sinocyclocheilus rhinocerous
AATTGAAAAGCCTATTTTTGAGCCTTTTGCGATATTTTTATAACAATAAAATATTATTATTATATTATATACATTAAGAAAATGCATATATAAATTATTATTATTATTTAAATTATGTAAAGTAGTGTTGTCATTGGACAAATAATTACATTCTTTCTTGTAAATAAATAAAATTTTAATAAAGAAGGGAAATAATTATACAAAACTCAGAAGTTACATTTTACATTGCAATAATGAGAATTTGGGAAAATTGTGCTTAATTTGCATTATGATAATGAGAATTTGGAGAAAAAAAAGTGCTTAATTGTCATGAAAATAATCAATCTCAATGCAAAACATCTTAATGGTTGTGAAAAAGCAAGCTTCATTTTCTTTATGCAAAATACAGTTTCTTTTTTTCCTTTCTTTTTGAGGAGAAATATGACCTGGCCGCTTTTTTTTTGAGATTCACCCAAATGGAGTTTGTCCGTGATGAGGGCTATCGGAGGTGTTCGGTGTCCTTTTTGTAGGAGGCTTTAGTACAGCCCAGCATCTTAATGAATGTGAGTGAAGGAAATGACCGTCCCGATGAGAGAGCGAGTGTTAGATTTCCGCTCCTCCAGCGCGTGTGTGGGGGTTTATGCTGATCGCTGATCAGGGACGCCCTGAAATCATCGCCCGTCTGTGGGGGAAGAGAGCTCAGCGTGAGGGGCTTAAACCAGAGACCCCTTCAATCAGCCCCACTCCAGACGGGACGGGGATTAAAACCCTCTCTCAGGATTGGTGCAGGGGTCAGGAAGAAAAATAAGGTCACATTTATTATCTTCCTACCACTTATTTTAAGAAATCTCTGCTTTGAGTGAACCAGATTGCATAGTTTAAACTGAATTGGTAATGGGCTGGGGGAAAACATGGAGGAGAAAGAAAATGTGAAAAAGAATTACAAGTTGGAATGAAATAAACTTCAGTCAGGATAGACGGCACATTTTATAAAATGAGCTGCATGAAAATGAACCAGTGATGGATGGATGTACGGTCTTATATGTCATACCGTTTTAAGCAGATTTTTATGGAAATTTTCCACTGGAAATGTTTTGGAAAGTCATGATCTCAGAACTCAGACATTTTTCTCACAATTTTGACTTTATTTCATAATTCTTGCTTTTTTTCTCACAATTTTGACTTTATTTCATAATTCTTGCTTTTTTTTCTCACAATTGTGAGTTTATATCTCATAATTTGACTTGTTCTCACAACTGCGAGTTTATATCTCATAATTCTCGCTTTTTCTCACAACTGCGAGTTTATATCTCCTAATTCTCGCTATTTTCTCTCAATTGTGAGTTTAAATCTCATAATTCAGACTTTTTCTCAACTGCGAGTTATATCTCATAATTCTTGCTTTTTTTTCTTGCAATTGTGAGTTTGTCATAATTCTAGCTTTTTTCTCACAATTTTGACTATATCTCATAATTCAGACTTTCTCGCAACTGAGTTTATAACATAATTCTCGATTTTTCTCACAACTGCGAGTTTATATCTCATAATTCTCGCTTTTTTTTCTCGCAATTTTGACTTTATATCTCATAATTCAGACTTTCTCGCAATTGTGAGTTTATAACATAATTCTCGCTTTTTTTCTCGCAACTGTGAGTTTATATCTCAATTCTCGTTTTTTTCTTGCAATTGTGAGTTTATATCTCATAATTCTCGCTTTTTCTCACAACTGCGAGTTATATCTCATTCTCGCAACTGAGTTTATATCTCATAATTCTCGCTTTTTTTCTTGCAATTGTGATTTTATATCTCATAATTCTCGCTTTTTCTTGCAATTGTTTATCTCATAATTCTCACGTTTTTCTCACTATTGTGAGTTTATATCTCATAATTCTCGCTTTTTTCACAACTACGAGTTTATATCTCACAATTCTCGCTTTTTTTCTCGCAATTGAGTTTATATCTCACAATCCTGACTTTCTTTCTCACAATTGTTTAAATCTCGCAGTTGTGAAATTTTTCTCAGAATTGCGAGTTTATACATCATAATTCTGAATAAATTCTCAATTCTGAAAAAAAGTCTGAATTGTAAGATAAGTCACAATTAGCTTTTTTACATTTGTATTCCACATTGGAAATAAGCTTCCATACATTTGAAGAGTTTAGTTTTAGTGCAAGGGAAAAACCCATTTCTTTTATAGTCCAATCCACACCCAGTACACAACAATGCATCATGGTGAACATGAACATCTGTCTCTCATGGACTTGTTTTTATTCATTTACCCTGACTATGGATTATTGCATTGTGACATTTACAGATAGTCAGTCTGTACTGTCTTTATCTGTTTATGTATGTACTTGCATATCTCAGACATGTTGTGTGTTTTCACCTGCATTCATTTGTTCTCCATCACGGCCACCCTCTGGATTTATTCATGCTGATTAGCAGATTATGTGTCTCTGGAGATGCAGCATTAACAAACTGACAAATGGCGCCTCGATGGGGGATCATTACCTACACAAACACACAAACACACACACTCCACCACATGTGCTTGTGCTTCCTCACGGGACTCAGGGATGCAACAATTATGCAGCAGAATCCTTTAGCGCTGCGGAATAAAATACTCACAGTGCTCATAAAATTAGACAGCATGCTGAATGATTTAGGGTTTTAAAGAAAAGAAGTGAACGTTTTATAAACTAATATTGTCCTTTAAATATTTTATATTTATTGAATGTAAAAAAATATATAAAAATTACATTATAAATATGCATTTTTTAAAAATTATTTTGTTACATTATATATTTTACATATTTATATATTCTCTCTCTCTCTCTCTCTCTCTCTCTCTCTCT
>NW_015645292.1:407062-437879 GCF_001515625.1 Sinocyclocheilus rhinocerous
TCTCTCTCTCTCTCTCTCTCTCTCTATATATATATATATATATATATATATGGCATTTATATTTTAAATTACAATTGTCTGCTTTATCTGATAACAATCAAATCCTCAGAGATGTTAAAAGCATTGTTTTATTGTATGTAAAATTATAAAATATATATTTTTATTTATATATTCTCTCTCTCTCTCTCTCTCTCTCTCTCTCTATATATATATATATGATTTTTTTTTTACTTACATTTTTCTGATTTATCTAATAACACAATCAAATAATTGTGAAAAGCATTGTGAATGCTGCTCTTTAAGATACCAGATTTCATTAGGCAATCATTTCTCAACTCTGATTGGACAGCTGCTCTCAACGCAACAGCTGATTGGTCAATTAGACCCTATGCTTGAAACCATTATGAGGTCAGAGCTCTTTGTCCTAAAGCATCAGTTAATGTCACTGAGTGAACAATTTTGCTGGACTTAATACTGAATAATTGAAACAAATGACTTTGTATTGCAGTCAGAAGCCTCAGATGCTTTCAGAGTCTGTGAGAGACCCTTCAATCGAATTAAAAATGAGCCGTTTTCACTAATACTTGTTTGTGTATTTTGAGTTTCTGTCTGTATGTATGGTTCCGTCATCTAAAAGGTTGTGTTTTAGTTATATGTTCCCTAAGAAGGCAGCTGCCAATAGCAGCAAGTCAGTGCACTATTTTTTAGCACAGATTTCCGCTCTCTCTCTCTCTTTTCTTATCTACTCTGCTCGTTTTTTAATAGGAAGTCCTCGTGTCTTTTTGATCTCTCTCTCTTTTGTCATCGCTCACTTTCTTTCTTAAACCGGAGACGCCTACTAAAGTGGATCTTTGTGAGGGAATGAGAGATTATTTCACACTCTTTCATGGGCAGAATGAGAGCGTGTGAGGTCAAAACACAAGGACGTGTGTGGAGCGCTGTGCTTTCTGACTCTGTAATGTGTGTTTTGGCTTGATTCTGTGTGTCTCATCTGTATTGTTCTGTATCTCTCCAGGTGCTTGTCCTGTGTGAACGGCTCGGTCCCGTGTCACTGGTGTGAATACAGACACTTGTCAAGTCAGTGCACTATTTTTTTTTGGCACAGATTTCTGCTTTCTCTCTTTTTTCTTATCTACTCTGCTCGTGTTTTAATGGGAAATCCTCATCTCTTTTTGACCTCTCTCTCTCTCTTTTGTCATCGCTCACTTTCTTTCTTAAACCGGAGACGCCTACTAAAGTGGATCTTTGTGAGGGAATGAGAGATTATTTCACACTCTTTCATGGGCAGAATGAGAGCGTGTGAGGTCAAAACACAAGGACGTGTGTGGAGCGCTGTGCTTTCTGACTCTGTAATGTGTGTTTTGGCTTGATTCTGTGTGTCTCATCTGTATTGTTCTGTATCTCTCCAGGTGCTTGTCCTGTGTGAACGGCTCGTTCCCGTGTCACTGGTGTAAATACAGACACTTGTGCACACAGAACGCCAACGACTGCTCCTTCCAGGAGGGACGCGTGAACATGTCAGAGGTAAGAAACACAGCCAGAAATTACTACACACTGCTGTTTTTGAAAGAAGTCTCTTCTGCTCACAAAGACATTTATTTGATCAAAAATACAGTAAAAATTTTGAAATATTTTTAAAATGTAAAATAACTGTTTCTATGTGAATATCTGTTAAACTGTAATTTATTTCTGTGATCTGCAGCTGAATTTTCAGCATCATTCCTCCAGTCTTCAGTGTCACATGATCTTCAGAAATCATTCTAATATGCTGATTTGCTGCTCAAGAAACATTTCTGATTATTATCAATGTTGAAAACAGTTGTGCTGCACAATATTTTTGTGGAAACCGTGATGCATTTAATTTTTTAGGGTTCACAGATGAATAGAAAGTTCAAAAGAACAGCATTTATTTGAGCATTAGAAATGTCTTTACTGGCACTTTTGATCAATGTGTCCTTGATGAATACAAATATTAATTTCGTTCAAAAAATCTGTAGAGCACCTTTAAAGATAGGTGTTACAGTATGTAGCACATGCTGTGATGACGAGCCAATCAACCACTTTTAGTGCAATTTAGCACCATTTTTTTTAGAGTGTAGTGTAACTGATTATTAAACTTTAATAATTATTATAAATATTTATATTACTCTCATCCAGCATTTTTTTTTCTGCAAAGAGACTCAAATTTTCTTATGAAAATGTAAAAGCAGTTTATTTTAGTATCAATGATATACTATTATAGTTTTTTTAATATTTTGAATCAGTTTTTTATTTTATTTTTTTATTTTCAATTAAAGTTTTAGTAATTTTGTGGTCTGTCATTTATAGTTTTTTTAATATACATAAGTCTATATAGATTTTATTAGTGTTTATCTCAGTTTTAGTTGTTTTTCAATACTTATTTTATTTTTATGTTAAGCTGAATTAAAATGAGAAATGTTGCCTTGGCAGCTATAGCTGAAAGTTTTTTTTTTTTGTTTTTTTTAATGTTTTACTATATTTCATTTAACGTTAATTTTATTTCAAGTAACGAAAATGTAAAAAAAAAATTTTTTTAATGGTTTTAGTTAACTATAATAACCCAAATGTCCAGTTTACTGTAAAACATGCTGTGCTATGTAAATGTCAAACTGAATTTAATTTCCTCTCAATTCATCCAATCCGATCTGATGGATAAAATCAAGTCCCCGCCCGTTTTCTCCTCATTTAATATCCAGTTTCAGTGCATCACATTGCAAGTGTCACACATCACACAGTGCCAGTGTAATGGGCTGCAAACTGCATTTGACATTGGGTTTAAACATCGAATATGTTCTGATTGGCTGTCATTGATTTGTTCTCGCTTTCACTGAGTTGTCACTGGAAACCTGATGCATCATCACGGCCGGTTCGGACGCTAAGCGGTGTGTTTATCTCTCTCGTGTGATCGCTCACGCTTCCTCCTCCTCCGCCCTCAGATTTTCACTCATGAGAAACTCGATCTGTTGTACTGTTGCGAGCGAGAGGAGTGAGATAAGACGAGAGAGTCCGGTCATCGCCGCTCGCTCATTGGCTGAGTGCGAGTCCGCTGGGAATCTCCCATAATTCTGTGTTTTAAAAGCCTGTAGGAGAGCAGATGAAACGCGCTGGTTTCCTCTAATAGACTCCAGATATGTGCGAGGGAGAAAGTGTGAGCCGAGCGAGGGAAGTGGGAAGGTTCTGGCACTAACGTGGGAGATTACATTATAGATGTGACGCCATGTGTTTCACCAGAGCTCTGGCTGAGAGAGAGAGAGAGAGACAGAAGCAGGGAAGAGGTGGAAAATAAAGCGCGGGCCGCGGGAAGGAAAGGCGTTGGCGGAAGGAAGGTTCCTCAGCCAATCAGACAGTGTGGTTTTATGCTTCTAATAAACTACGTTTGAGTCAGAGTTCATGCATGTTTGCCAGAATAAGTATTTTCCTGAAATCTGTTTGCTATTTGCCAATGAAGCATAAATTACTGGCTTTGAAATTATTTAAAAGATAAAAAATATTTTTTTTTCCCCCGTAAGATATTTTACCACAGTTTTAATAACACTAGGCAGAGGTTTTATTAAAAAAAAATTTTATGAATGTTTTTAAAATGATCTCACCAGGAAGAAATGAAAATGGGAAATGAAACGTTTTACATGTTTAGTCATGGGGAAATTTGAAAATGATGATTTCTAGGCTTTGATGTCATGGAAATGTCATGCAAACATTCATTTTTTACTATAGCTCAGCTCTAAAATATTTAATTTGGCTAGAAATCAGTGTTTATGAGTGCAAATTGTTTTAAATAATTTATAAGAAATCCCAGTGTAAGTTAATTCCATGCAATCTACTGTAATATAAAGAATTATTTGTGATTTACACTGCCATTCAAAAGTCTCTTCTGCTTATCAAAGCTGCATTAATTTGATCAAAATACAGTAAAAATAGTGAAATATTATTACAATTTCAAACAGCTGTTTTCTATGTGAATATCTGTTAAACTGTAATTTATTTATGTGATCAAAGCTGTATTTTCAGCATCATTACTCCAGTCTTCTGTGTCACATGATCTTCAGAAATCATTCTAAGATGCTGATTTGCTGCTCAAGAAACATTTCTGATTATTATCAATGTTGAAAACAGTTGTGCTGCTTTTATTTATGTAGAAACCATGATGCATTTTATTTTTCAGAATCTTTTTTTATTGAATAAGTATAAAATAACAGCATTTATTAAGCATATTTTCAAAATCTTTTGTAACATTATAAATGTCTTTACTGTCACTTTTGATCAATTTAATGCATCCTTGATCAATACAAGTATTAATTTCTTTAAAAAAAACTTAAATAGTTTACTCCGAATGCACAGCCACTTTTGTTTTTAATGTAAATCATGTTGACGTCTGTACTTAAGTTACTGGTGATTTTATGTACCTGCCAAATTCGGCGCTTAATTTTGCACATGCATTAGTCTTTTCTGCACCTCTGAAGGTCTATGCTGAGCGTTTGTTCACCATTCGAGTATAAAAGCAAGAATATATCAGTGATGGTGTCTGTTAGAGGCTCTGAGATGGAAAAGATTAGAATAAGTGCGGCAGAAAGAGTCTGCGCTTCATTTCTAACACACGATTTGCTTTTACGCTGCCGGTTCTTTCGCTTTTCCTGTCACGACGCGCTGATATTCCTCGTGTAGGATTCCTCCTTATCTTCCTGACTCTGTTTTTGAGAGCCGCAGAACAACCAGACGACGAGTGACAGCCGGTTCAAGTCGATCAGACTGAAGTGAGGGAGTTTTATCACATGCGTGCAGTGAAACACGCCAGTCGTCATGACTACGGCACTAATTACAGCGCCTGCATTCCAGAGAGACCTTGAAAACGGGTCACATGGCCTTTAGCATCACCTCTGACCCCATTACCCACAATTCTCTGCTCCAGCATGCCGATATTCAAGCATGTCTGTCGTTTTCAGCTTTTTTTCCCTCTCTGCTCTGTTCCTTTCTTCTCAGTTCATATCTGCCACCCTGTTGTATCTTTCCCCTCTCTTTCTCTCTCTCTGCATCTATGTAATATTCATCGCTGGGATGCATTGGGCAGCTGAAGCGCAGATCTAATCCACTTTGAATAATTAAACCAGAGGAGGAGAAGAGAAATGACTTTATCAGAGTGATTACTTCCTCTCCTGTCTTCTCTCTCTCTTTCTCTTCCTTTGTTCTTGGTCGACACCTTCTTACCAGCATGCATTCTCTCACACGTTCACATTTATATGCATCACTGGTTATTTTTAGCGTGTCTGCTCCGTACGCTGGTGCGCTGCCTACCTAGACTGTATTTTTAGGCCTCATTGGTGTCCTGATGCAGAGCCTGGCCCAAAAGATAGGCAGCAGCTCTGTGCTGTCTTGTAAGATAACTCGTTTCTGTTGAATTCTATAGCGGGGTCTCATTGTATCCTTCACTGAAAGGCAATCCCAGAATGCATTGCGGTGAGTCCTAAATCATGCGAATGATCGCGTTTATGAGGTGTGAAACACAAGTAACACCACGATTACTGGATTTGAAGTTGGAAACGTTAATTAGTGAATCATGACTCATGGAAAATAGTTGGAATCAGTATAATTCTAGTATTATTTATGAATATTTTGAATTAGCTTTATTATTTTCAATTTTATTTTTAATTTTCGTAATTTTAGTTTGTGAATTTGTCATTTAATATTTCTATTTAGCTTTAATTTATTTTTTATTTCAGTTTTAGTTTTAGAACTTATTTTATTTCAGTTACTTGCCAAGGCAACATTTCTAATTTTTTAAGTTTTTTTTTTTTTTTAATATTTATATTTTATTATTTATATACTATTACATTATTTATTAATGTTTTGAATTACCTTTTATGTTTATTTTTTCAATTTTAATTTATTTGCTTTTTGGTAATTTTGTTTTGTGAACTTGTCATTTTTATTTTTTATTATTTTTAAAAATATTTCTATTAAGCTTTAATTGATCATTTCAGTTTTATTTTTATTATAACTTATTTTATTTCCGTTAATTGCTAAGGCAACATTTCACATTTTTAAGTTTTTCATGTAATATTTACATTTGATTATTTATTTACTTATTCATTTTTTGAATTACCTTTTATTTTTATATTTTCATTTTTAATTTGTTTACTTTTTGATAATTTTGTTTTGTGAATTTGTCTTTTTTTAATATATTTCTATTAAGCTTTAATTTATTATTTCAGTTTTAGTTTTATTATAACTTATTTTATTTCCGTTAACTGCCAAGGCAACATTTCTAATTTTAGTTGAAGTTTTCATGTCATATTTCTATTATATTTTAGATTTATTTCAATTACCAAAAATGATTTTAATAGTTTTAGTTAACATTAACAACACTGACTGATATTGATAAAATAAATCAAAAAGTTGTAATTGTACATTTTGACTGTGCAATTAATTTATTCAAATATTGTTTATTGTTGATGAAGAATAACCATACATTTTACAGTAACTATCACTCATTTTATTGAATTATGAGACGACAGGCCTGTGCGACACAACTGCATTTATTAATTCATTTTCTGTGCCACTGCAAGTATAAAATACTCAAAACATCAATTACACACTTAATGCTCACCCTTTGCTCTTCATTTTGTTGAATTAGCACTATAAAGCTTCTTGTCTTTGTCAGTTATTGAAGAAGAGAGAACTAAATACAGAGTTTCCCATTGCATCCCTTTATTTTTTCACTGAGCAAACTCACATTTCCAAACTTGTAGGCTGGAAGTTCCCAAAGGAGCATGAAGGCAGCAAAAAATCATCCAAGATAGCAGACAGAGCCTAGAGAAATACTTCATTTAATATGAAAAAGTAATTCAGTTGCACCCAATAATTGTGTGTGCTGTGTATTTATGCTTTAATTATCAAGTTTTTTTTAGCATAGCAACATGTTAATTTGCTAGTAGAGTCTTGTGTTCTTTATATCAGTTGCTTTTGAGGCTCTACTTCAGTTAGGATGCAGTATTTGAAGACGCTCCCTCTGTAGACAGCACCGGCGGCTCACTAGGGAACAGATCCTCGTCTGATGAGGTCTGACATCTAAACGACGTTTGCTTTCCATTCAATTTAACACGGAAATATTTAAATGAGGCCATTTAATTTAAGTAAATTGAATTTAAACATTTAAATTAGTTCAGCACACTGACTTGAGGATGATCGGTGGCTTTCTGATGGGCTTCTTGAAGCCGTATCACGGCTCGTTTTCCATTCATTGCACAAAGCTGTGTTGAAAGTGGATTTTATGGTGCTTGTGCTCCGGGCCGCTGCTTACCGGAACAAATATTAATGTTTCATGGTGGGAGATATGATATTTTTGGAGCAGGTATGGCATAGTTAAAGTAAAACCAATAGTCTTTGAGCTGCTTTTGCTGCAGTGTTAATAATTGTTTTTGTGCACACAAAACCATTCAAAAGTTTGAGCTCACCAAAGCTGCATTTATTTGATCAAAAAATAGTAAATATAGTACATATTAATATTAAATACAGTGAAAATTGTGAAATATTATTACGAATTAAAATAGGTATTTTCTATGTGAATATCTGTTAAACTGTAATTTATTTCTGTGATGCGCAGCTGAATTTTCAGCATCATTATTATAAATGTCTTCACTGTCACTTTTGATCGAGTTAATGCATCCTTGATGAATATAAGTATTAAGTTTCTTCTTAAAGCAATCCTACTGACCCCAAACTTTTGAATGGTACTGTATGCCCTTCTATGAAGGATTGTTTTATTATTTTCTTTGACTAAAGGATCATGATGAACGTGGTATAGCCATCGTTGTTTGGCCACACAAAGCTCAAGGTTTGCTTCTGCAGAAGCCCTTCAAAAATATTCAGGCTTTCTAAAAATCCTGGTGGAACGTTTTGAACACTTATTCAGCAAACATCCTTCCTCACTGCTCGTTTACGTCTGTAAGGTTGCTGTGGTTTACAGGCGCGTGGGCGGCTGACCGGACGCTGCTGTGGTCACTCTTTACGCTAAATAAGCAAAAGACAGGAAGCCAGCGCTGTTACCAAAAATACTGTCAGTTTACGGATGAAATCAGAATAACATCAGGAGAATTTCCTTTGGTTTGAGGAGGGATGGCTGTCTAGACACCTGGAGGAATCCAGTGATTGCTGCTCTTGGTTTTATTCTCTTGATCCCTCGACACCACATTAACAGCTGATTTCACTGCTTCATTTAGCATGAGATCTTATTCTTTCTCAGACTGGAATAACTACTTCCTCCTCTCTCTCTCTCTCTCTCTCTTTCAGTTCTCTGAACATTTTCCCATCAGTAACACTGTTTTAATGGTGTTTATACATGAACGGTTTCATAAGAGCTTTTCTGTGGCTGTGGAGTGTCGACTTCACGTCTTCTGTCCTCCTGTTTTTCCATCTTTACTGCTTGTTGACTAACTTTAAATGATTTTTAGTAATATTTATAAATCCAATCCAGAGATTATATGGCAGCATATTTTTAAATATTTATATGAATAAATGATATATACAATTTATATAAATAATTAATTTGACAAAAAGAAATCCATAAAAATATGTAAATTTTAATATATAAATTAATTGTTTATAAATGTATAAATTAAGTCAGTAGGATTTTTTTAAGCAATTGCTAAATTACTGCTTTCAATCAGCAAGGATGCATTAAAACAAAAGTGACAGTAAAGACATTTTTAATGTTCTTCTATTTGAAATAAATGCTGTTCTTTTAAACTTTCCATTCATCTGTGAATCCTGAAAAATAAAATATATCACAGTTTCCACAAAAATATTGAACTGCACAACTGTTTTCAACATTGATAATTATCAGAAATGGTTCTTGAGCATCTTTGGTGAGACTTCTTTGAGAATCGTTAAAAAGTATTTTGAACATCCAGTCATGGTTTGAGGCCTTGACTGATTTGACTCATGTTTTGTTCCTCAAGTGTGCACACGCTCACACACACACACACACACACACACACTCACACGCTCACACACACACACACACACACACGCACTCACGCATACACACACACACACTCACGATACACACACACACACACACACGCACTCACTCACACACGCACACACTCACTCGCACAAACACACACACTCACTCACACCCACGTGCACACACACACTCACACGCACACACACACAGAGCAGTGAGGTATTCTGGGATATTCTCCAGATAATGTCAGCGTCCAGCTCGTTTCTCCTGCAGGTCTTTGCGTGACATTGCTCCATATGTTCCCCATCAGGCTTGTTTAAGCAAACGTCAAACATGTCAGCTGGTCTGGACGACTGATCGCTCGATGTCCTTCCTGTGTTTTGTTGTTTCAGTAAGAATTATGTCCCTTTCCAGAAGTGTTTGAGTCAGCTGATGATAACAGATGTTCGTCTTTCTTTCACAGGACTGTCCTCAGATTCTGCCGTCGACTCAGATCTTCATCCCCGTCGGCGTCCCGAAGCCCATCACGCTGTCGGCACACAACCTTCCACAGCCTCAGTCCGGTCAGAGGAACTACGAGTGCATCTTCCACATCCAGGGCGAGATGCAGAGCGTGACGGCGCTGCGCTTCAACAGCTCCAGCATCCAGTGCCAGAAAACCACCGTGAGTTACACACATCATCTCACTGGAGCAATCACAAGATCAACACAAGCAGCTGTTTATCGAGACAGAAACATACTAAAGTCTTTCACTCTTCAGGTTTGTTCCTGAAAAAAAAAATCCTGGAAAGTTTCAAAAATTTCTGGAATATTTCTGAAATTTACTGGAAATTTTCCACCTTTTTGCAACCCTATCTGTGAATCCTGAAAAATGAAATGTATCAGTTTCCACAGAAATATTCAGCAGCACGACTGTTTTCAACATTGATAATAATCAGAAATGTTTGTTGAGCAGCAAATCAGCATCTTAGAATGATTTCTGAAAGATCACGTGACACTTATGGAAGTCCATTTCTGCCACATTAGAAAAAAAATCATGCTTTGGTAAATCATAATTATGAGATATAAAGTCAAAATTATGCCACAAAAAGATGCAGCTATTAGAAGAAATTTTTTTTGTCTCAGTCTCAGTTTTGACTTTTTATGTCATCATTTTGACTTTTATCTCATAATTACGATTTAGTGTCTCATAATTTTGCTTTTTTTTTTAAATATCATAATTAGGACTTTTAATCTCATAAATATGATTTACTAAAGCATGTTTTTTTTTCTCTCTTATGTGGCAGAAATAATCTTCCGCAGAAGACTGCAGTAATGATGCTGAAAATTCAGCTTTGCATCACAAGAATAAATTACATTTTCAAATATATTCACATAGAAAACAGCTATTTTGAATTGTAATAATATTTCACAATATTTTTTGCTTTAACGTGTTTTTTTTTTAATCAAATAAATGCAGCTTTGGTGAGCATGAAAGACTTCTCTCAAAAACATACAAAAAAAAAAATCTTACGTTTATGCATTAGGCTCTTTTGAAAGACTGTATAATGTTCCCTATAGCGCCTCTTGTGGCAGTGCTGATAATGCAGATGTTAATTGTAGTCCAACACATTTCAGATGTCATGTGGCAACAACACATGAAATTGATCTTGCATATGCGTTTGCGTTCATGCACTTGCATAAAGTAACTCACAGTGATGAATTAAAATGATATAATCTTCACTTTCATATCATTGATTCAGCATGTTAAATAAGAAAGCAGTTAAACAGTGTTATTTTCAGATGAAATCACGTTAAGTTAGATTGAATCCCACCATCTAAATCACATGATGATATCAGAGTCACACATGTACATACACACACTCCAGTGCACGTGACGCTCCTGATAACGCATGCTGATCAATGCAATGATAATCTATGATTAATCCACCGTCCTCAGCATGTGCATGTGTGTGATATGGGTTATTCATCCAGAGTGCATAGATTATAGTGAACTTGTGTTATTCCTACACACTGTTGCAAACATACTTAACCAGCGCATTGATCTAATAAGAAGAGTGGCAGATGAGAACAGTATGTATATCCAAACACACACACAGTGTCTTATTGTTTTGTTGAAGCAGCACAGATGGTGGAGGATTCGTCCTGCTGTCCGTTAGTTGAAAGCAGAAACTTATTTGGCAGAGTTTGAGCATTATAAACAGTTTGTGTCTGTGTAGATGGGCGTGTGTTTTTGGACTCGAGCTCTTCTCGTTGTCTCGGTTTGGCTGTGTGTTTCTCTCTGGACGATTGGGTTGTATTGTGTTCTTGTGGTTTCCATCTGAAGGCTCTTCTTGCACTCTAGTGGTCAGAACCGACCCAAAAACTGCATCAGCAAGCATCACACATAAACACACTCCTCCCTCGTGGCGTCTGAAGCGCTGGGATCGTGAGCTGGCGCTCGGATGCATGGGAAAACCACAGCTGGTATTCCTCTAACTGGATAAAAAAAGCAAAGCAGGAAGTGAGAGGGGCTCATGGGAAATGTGGTTTGAAGGGCTGTCAAGCTAGATGATGACAAATATGTTTCTGAGCTGAGTATATATACACTATTGTGTATCTCTTCCGCTCATTTATTTGATCAAACATGCTGGAAAAATCATGAAAAAATATAACAATTTAAAATAGCTGTTTTCTATGTGAATATATAGTAAATTATAATTTATTCCTGTGATCAAAGCTGTATTTTCAGCATCATTACTCCAGTCTTCAGTGTCACATGATCTTCAGAAATCATTCTAATATGCTGATTTGCTGCTCAAGAAACATTTCTGATTATTATCAATATTGAAAACAGTTGTGCTGCACAATATTTTTCTGGAAACAGTGATACATTTTATTTTTCAGGATTCAAAAGTTCAAAAGAATAGCATTTATTAAATAGATAATATTACAAAAGTCCTTATTGTCTCTTTTGATAAATTTAATGCAACCTTGCTGAATAAAACTGGTAATAATAATTATAATAGTACTACTAATAATAGTAGTACGGAATAATTTATCCATAAAATTATTAATAAAAATATTAATATATAATCTCTGGATCGATTTATAAATATTATTTTTTTTAAATGAAACAAGTTAACAGTATCTTTCTGTGGCTGCATTACACATGCTTGGTTATCACATTGCTGCATTTGTCCCTGAAGGCACGTCTGACGTACAATATCAGCACAATATTCATCTTCCTTTATGAAGCTCTTTCAGTCTGTCAGAAAACAGGCTGGGAGGAGAATAGAAATGAATAGAGCGGCTCTCATACAGCTGATGACGGCAGCGGCAGGTCTGTGTGTGTGTATGTGTGTGTGTGTGTGTGTGTGTGTGTTGTGAGAGAGTGTGAAGTGCAGCAGAGTTCTGATGAGAACCAATTAGAGGAGACACCGATAAAAAAAGATGATTAATTACAGTGTGAGAGCGACACAGCAGTAATAGATACTACGGTAAAGAAAAATGAAGCAAGAGAGAATGAGGGGAGAGAGACACTGTAGCCGGGGGCCGTTCAGGAACAGCAGAGGCTTTTAGAAACTCACTGCACCTGATCCAGTGTGTGTGTGTGTGTGTGTGTCGGGACAGCAGATATAGAACTGCTTTAAATCATTAATCACTTAGGAGAAATAAAGTTTACAATTGAATGTGGAGGGACTTGAGAGTAATATTATTTTAATGATAGTTATTGTATGAAGATGAGTCAGAATGATGCATTATTCTCTCAATAGTTTAAGTGGAAAACAAGTTTAAGTGGAAAACAAAAAGCCATAATTTTACCACAGTTAAGCTCACAACAGCGTTATCCGAGTATTTAATTTATTGAATTGTTCTACACTTGGTTGCTTTTTATGTGTATATATATATATATATAAAATTTGAATGAACAACAAATAAATTAGTCTGAATTAGGTTAGTTTGATATGAGCACACGCTCTTATTTTAATATTTATTTGCTTTGGGAGAATTGAGACATTTGCCCACAGGGGTCCATGTTACAACATCCCTGGAGCAGCAAGGGTCCCGCTTCAGGACACAATAGCCAGGGTCAGAGGAAGGACAAGATCATTAAACCATCAGCTGAATCACTAAATCAACATCCTTCAGCGTCCCACATGAGACTCCAACCGCCAAACATATGATTACTGCTGTGATTGTGTGGAGATCAGATCAACAAGACAAAAGAAAGAAACTATGACTTGGCTTATTATAGCTTTGAAAGGTTCACTACTTTGTATTTTTATTTCTTTTTTGGAGTTTGCTTTTTAAGTTCAATCTCATTTTATTTAATTTAAATGGTTCATAAACTTCATTATAAACTTCATTATAAGTTTTAGTTTTACAGCACAGGATGTAGTATATATCAGATACATCTTGTTTAATTATATACATTGATTTTTGTCTGTAATACATACATTTATTTGTTTACTTATGATGCACTTATTTATGCCTTTATTTGTTTAAGCATGCTTGTTTTTATTCACTTATTTATGCATTTATTTGTTCGTGCATTTATGCATTTATGTTTTTGCATGCTTGCATTTATGCACTTATGTATTAATTTTTGCATGCTTGTTTTTATTCACTTATTTATTCATTTATTTGTTTATGCATGTATGCACTTATTTATGCCTTTGTTTAAGCATGCTTGTTTTTATTCACATTTATGCATTTATTTGTTTATTCATGCATGCTTGCATTTATGTTTTTGCATGCTTGCATTTATGCACTTATGTATTTATTTTTGCATGCTTGTTTTTATTCACTTATTCATTTATTTATTTATGCATGTTTACTTTTATTCACTTGTTTATGCATTTATTGATGCATGCATTTATTGTTTAGCAGCCTCCCAATTTATTTTTCACTGCTGGTTTTCATCTTTGTAATGGTTTTGGTTAATGATAATAATCTTGGTGAGATGCGGAAATAGGAAGCATGTGTTCTGCAGTGGGTGGCTGTGCTCTCTTTATATAGAACACGTATATTAGTAAATTAAATCAAACTCTTTCCAGTGATTATCATTTGATGCAGCTGCTTACACACACTCAAACACATTGTCCTCTTCAGCCTTGCCGCGTCATCTCTCGTTTATTTAATTAGACGAGCGCTCGCCTTCCCACGCCGGTGAGAGGTTAACCGGCTGCTCAAAAGCGTCAGTCTCTCGCCAAATAAATCGATCGCACGGCTGCAGCCTGCAGGGTGAATGAATTACCATAACATACATGTAAGACAGAGCAGCGCTCATGTTCAGACCATAAATCATTTTTCATTTCCTAGCTAATGAGAGACCAAATCGTTAGTATCTAATTAATTATCCGTGGCTCATGAGTGCAAATGCAAATAATGAATGACAGATGAGTGTGTTTTATCCTATGGACAGCATCACTGTTATCATCGCTTATATGTGGGTTAGTGATTTGTGGCATATTTACAGACCAGAATATCACAGAGGGTGGGTGAGACAGTAAGTATATCCAGAATGCCCTAGCAACCACTTAGCAACATGTCAAAACCACTGAGAACAGCCTACCAAACTGCATAGCAATGCCCTGGCACCCATCCACAGCACCTCAGCCTCACATAGTTTTTTTCCTCAGAGTATGTTCTGTTCTAGTGCTCTTTGAAATCTCTGTGGTGTGTGTGTGTATGTTTCTGAGAGCTTTGCTTTCTAACAACTCAATGCAGGTCTGCTCTCAAAATAAGCAATTATCTGAGCGTGCCTGCTACAGAATCTCTCTCTCTCTTTCTGAAGCATTTCATTTATTTATTCCAGTGTGTTGTGTGTCTGTCTTAAACGCGCTGCTCTCTTCTCTCAGAGGGAGGTACCGCGGTGAAGCGCTGTAGTGCTCCTTCATTAATCTCTATTCAGTGATTCATGCTGTCGCTCTCTCACGGGTTCAGACGTGTGTTCTGTGTGTTTTCTCATGTGAGTCCTGCTGACTCCATCTCACACACTCTCTCACACTCTCTCTCACACACACACACACACTCTCTCTCTCTCTCGGTAATATAATCAGACTACTTTTAGATTACTTTTGACCTAAATCGTTTATCAGCATTTAGAATAGTTCAGAACTGTGAATATGCAAATGAGTTACTTAATTATTAACGTGCTACCTTAAAATCTCAGGGGCACTTCAAGTAGATATATTAGTGAAAGAGGTTCAGCTGGCAAAAAATAAAAAATTAATTGCACAGCCCTGCGTTATATGTAAATAAGATTTAATGTGAATTTGTGCATATAGTAGTACATGGTTAACTAACCCACTGAGTGTTAACTGTTCAAGTTAAGTGGTAAGTGTTCATTAGTAGTTGAAGCAATGTTGAAATTAGGGGAAATCAATAAATTATGAATCATTTATTGCTATTGTCTGAATAATCATGTAATCAAAGTAACTGTAAAATGATAAATGTAATGTAATCTTATTACAAGTACTTAATTTTTGGAATCTGATTATGTAATCCAGATTACATGTAATTTATACAGTTAATACCCAGCATTAAATGTGTTAATGCAAATAATGCAAATATTGATTCTTGTTGTTGTATCATATTTACTTTGACATAATTACGGAAATAAAATGAGTAACGAATGGTGTTTCATTGTATTTTCAAAAGCACTGATTTCTCTTTATCCATAAAAACACACCCACACACACCTGCACCTCCTCTCTGGACCTGTAGTGTTATGAGAAAATAGCAATTATGTTAAATGAGAGCAGATGTTTGTCTTGGGAAGACGTCCGCTGGAGAACAGACTCACTGAAACTTTAATGAGAGTTAAGGGCGAATGAAAGGACGCGGGAGGTTGACTTCTGCTGGTGAGTTCAGAAGGAACTAGTTAGTGAGCGTCCTTCACTGTGTGCAGTGTACGTGCATCGTCCCAGCTCTTAAATAAATAATATCATATTAATAAACCAGTAAAATAACAGAGTAGCGGTCAAGAACGGCCTCACGGTCACCTGAGGAGATGCTTTACATGTTAAAGTAACCGTCTGGCATCACCTAAGCACCATGTTATTGAGTCTTGCACAGGCAAACACCACTCGAATCTTTAGTTATTTAGTTAATTTCGGATTGAGTTAAATGTCGTTTGTTGTTGTGTTGCAGTATAACTATGAAGGAAGTGACATCAGCGATCTTCCCGTTGATCTGTCTGTGGTGTGGAACGGAAACTTCATCATTGACAACCCTCACAACATCCAAGGTAACCATGGCGACCACTGCGGCACACTGTAGCTGGTAGCCTAGCAACCGCCACAGGATGCTGCAGCAGAGAGATGCAGCATCTGTAAATGTTTTAAAGCATCGTTTGCGTGTATAAACAAGCACGCTTCACATTCTCTACAGTTTGTAAGCAGGAAAAGCAGATGCAGTGTTGTAATAAATGATTCCTGTCCTTCAGCTCTGCAGGCGTGTTGTTGCTCATGATTCATAATGCTGGCATCATTTTGAACTCATGCTGTCATCCCTTCACAGTCAGATGTGGGATAATTCTTCATATCTCTTCTTACCAACTTTGTCTTAGAATAAAGCGTGGAGAGAAACAAAATGGCAGTGTTACCATTAGCTTGGCACTTTAATTGATAGATACGATAGATACGTTTCTTCTTTTATATGCCACAGACACCCAAATATGATCATCTTTGTGCAAAGCACCCCTAAATCTTAAATTTAAAAGCCAACAATATTGTTTCCTGTATAAAGACCCAAATTATACTTAAAAATGTTTATTAGAAAAATATTTAGGTTCTATTAATTTAATATTACATTTGATTTATTCATTATAGGACTGTACTGTTAAATGCTTATTCATTTGAATCTGTTTATTTAGTTATTTTAATAATTTAGTTATTGTTGTTTATTTTAATCTAATATTTATTTTTTTATTCTTGTTTATTTATTAATTTATTAATTTACTTATATTTTTTATCTAATTTTAATTTATCTATTAATTTCCTTAAAGCTAACATTTATTTGTTTGTTTGTTTTAATCTATTATTATTTTATTTATTTATTTATTTCTAAAAATGTGTCTTTGTATATATTTATCTACATTTACATTAATCTTAGTTTTTTATACTATTATTTATTATCATTGGAATTTATTTATTTATTTTCACTGTGAATATTTCCCTGGAATCAGTTTGGAAACCCTTGACTGTGGCGTTGAAAACCTGAGTTTCCTGGAAAGTCCAACATCCTGTTGAATGGGATGCAGCATGAGATTTAGATAATCAGCAGAGTTTCCTCTTGTCCATGAATCGTAAGCGAAGCTCTCTTCCTCTCTGCAGCGCACCTGTATAAGTGTTATGCGTTGCGGGAGAGCTGTGGTTTGTGTCTGAAGACCGACCCCAGCTTCGAGTGCGGCTGGTGTGTTCAGGACAGGAAGTGCTCTCTGCGGCAGGAATGCGCTCCGCAGGAACACACCTGGATGCACGCGAGCGCCGGAAACAGCCGCTGCACGCACCCGCGCATCACCAGGGTGAGCTACTGCAAACCAGGGCTCAAAGATGAACTCTTTAAAACCCTTTTATAAAAGTTTTTCTATTTGATGTTTACTGTTTCTATTTTTCCTTGTCTCTATGAATATAGCCGTGGTCGCTGGCTTCACGCTAAATTATAAACAATCAATCAAAATTAAAAGTCTTTGATTTCAAACTTGTACAGAGACCTGTGTATAAATCTATTGTCAACAAAACGGAAGTTTTAAGGTCTCCCTGTGGTTTCCACCAAAATAAAAGCTAATTATTATTATTATTATTATTATTGATTACACTCGTTTTTAATTTACAGTACAACAATAGTATTGCAATACTGTTTTTTATTTTGGAAATGTAAATATTTGTATTTTTTTGAATAATAATAATAATAATAGTAGTAGTAGTACATATGTATTAGTAGTACTATTCAAATTGTATTTTATTTCAATTTTAAAAAATTAAATAATTTTTTTTATTGCACTAGTAATGTTTATTAAAATGTTTCATTAAAAAAAAAATTAAATACTACTAAATTATTATTATTTAGTCATTTTCACATTACAAGCCCTTGATATCATGACAGGTTTTGACAGACAATGTTCCAGGCACTGATAAGTTTTCTTCCTTCAGTTCTTTGTTCCTCGCTCTCTGTTGCTCTGGAAGCAGATTTTCTGCGGCGTTACATCGAGTTCCAAGTTCTCCTGTCGACGGAATATTAACTTTTAAAACAACATCTTACTAAATTTACACCCCCTCGTGTTAATTAAACTCCTTTTGTTCTCCTCGTTTGATTTCTCATGCTCGCGCTCTCTCTGTGCGGCGCCACTGTCGTCTTTTACTCATTAGATTAGGTGTTAATTTAATTTGGAGAAGAATGAATTTATCAGATGGATTATTAGCACACCATAGGCGCTCCGAGAGCCATCTGTTCAGAAGATGTTCACCTATTCTCTCTCTGTTCCTCTGCTTTACTCTCTCTCAAGCTGCGCTTTCGTATTTTCATCCGTCTATCTGTAAAAATGTGTGAATGTTAAATTAAAGCAGTCCCTCTGAAACCAATTACCCGTTTGTGTTTGCTTCTGCGCTTGGGTTTGGCTGAAGGTCTCGATGGCCGCCGATGCACTCGGTTCTGATGATATGCTTCATGTCTATGTCTCTGTGAATTGTTTTCAAGGTGTAGTTCATGCAAAAAAGTGTAATTTGCGTATCTGTCGTGGTGCAGTTGTTTCCTGAGACCGGCCCGCGGCAGGGAGGAACCAGACTGACCATCAGCGGAGAGAATCTGGGCCTTCAGTTCAAAGACATCCAGAACGGAGTGCGGATCGGGAAAGTGGCCTGTCAGCCCATCGAGGAGGAATACATCAGCGCTGAACAGTGAGTGTCTCAAACAGTTACATCTGAAGGACTTTATTGGCATGAATTTTTTACTTATTTTAATTAAATTTCTCTATATTTTTTATTTATTTATTTAAATCTAAAATTTATTTATTTGTTAAATGTATTTATTTAATTAAATTTATTTATATATTTGTTGTTTGTTTTAGTCTAATTTAAATTATTTTAATTAAAAAAATTATTTATTACCTTAAATTTTATTATTTATTTTTTTACACTTTTTCTATGAACATTTCCTCGGACCCTAGGTTGAACAGCCCTGGACTGTCAAATATATATTTATTTAGACACATATGCTTTAAAGCAATAAGCCCCAAGAAGCCGTGGTTTACAGTGAATTTATAACAGCTAAGGGGCGTTGTTAGGCACGACACGAAGCTGTTATAAATTCACTGTAAACCACGGCTACACGGGGCTTATTGCTTTTATAAAACGGTTATTCCATATACATCGTAAGGTTTCACAAAATAAAGCAGAGCAAATAAAGTGTAATGATATTAATAAAAAACGTATTCTTCCACCAAACAATGTAGTTCCTCAGAAACCTTTGTCTTTACAGTTTATTAATAAATCGTGGCAGGTCTTCACACTTCTAGGAAATAAACAAACAGCTGTGCTTTTTTCATTGCAAACACAGAAAACTCTGTTCCCATCTGCGTGAACCTAGAAACGCTGGGCACAGACACTCCTCGTCTCACATTCAGCCGCTCAATCACTGTTGAAATGGATGTCATTCGAGTCCAGACGCCTCTGAGACCCTCACGTCTCTCTCTGTCTCTCTGTGCAGGATCGTGTGTCGATTGGCCGACGCCACAGGTTACCGTGTTCAGGAAGCTCAGGTGGAGGTGTGTGTGCGAGACTGTCTGCCGGAGTACAGGGCCGTGTCTCCCAAAGCCTTCACGTTTGTGGTGAGTTTCACTGTCAAACAGTGTGATCTGTGACGAAATCTCTGTGTAATGTCATTATAAACTGTGTGTGTGTGTGTGTGTGTGTGTGTGTGTGTCCGTGTCCAGTCGCCGTACTTCACACGCGTGCTGCCGTCATACGGGCCCATTTCCGGAGGAACGAGGATCAGTATTCAAGGCAGCCATCTGAACTCGGGCAGCGCCGTCTCCATCAAGATCGGACTCAACACCTGCCGCTTCGAGAGGTGCGCTGATCTGTTCACCTCATCTGAGCATTCAGACATAAGATACTGATATGTGCTGTTAATTCAATCAGTCAACACTGTAGCATGTTCAAAACTAATTAAGGCAGATGGAAGCTTTAACCTGCAGGGTTTTGCACTTCTAGATGCAGCCCTCAGTGCTCTTATTGTGTATTAAATCGAAAGCTATTAAAAATCATTTTCGGTAATTGAAATGAAGCTGAAATTAAATAAAATAAAAGTATTGGGAGAAAAACTTAAACTTAAAAAATTAAACAAAATTTAGAAATGTTGCCTTGACACATTATTGAAATCAAATAAGTTAAATGACTTGATTACTAAAAGTTAAATCTTGAAATAAAATTACATTTAAAGCTAAATAGGAATATAATTTTTTTTTTTTATAAAAACAACAAAAGCGCATAACATAATTAATAAATCTTGAACAAACATTAAAATGAAAACTGAAAATATAAAACAAAAACAAATTCAAAATATTAATAAATAGTATATAATAATATATAAACAATGCTAAAATAACACTGAAAAGCACCACAACAATGCCATGTTTGTGATTTGAATTTATTGGAATGCCATTTAAATACCATATTTAATCCCAAATTCAGGAATTAAAACGTTGCACAAAGAAATGAAAACAATTTTAAAATTTACTTTGGACTTTGATTTTACCATTGTTCTCAATGGTGGTCTCATGTATTATAATAATTTTAAAAATATATTTTTTAATATAATTTCTATTTAATATATAATATAATCCTGCCATGATTTATCAATGATATATATAATTGTTGGGTGTGTGTCTGTCTGAACCTGCCTACGGGAGGAAAAAAAAAAAAAAAAAATCATATTTTGCTTATATATATATATATATATATATGCATATAACAGTGTTGTCATCAGGTGTTCAGAGGGACTGATTTCTTTTAGTCATCGGGTCTGAAAGCAAACAGAAATGATTGATGTGTGTGTGTGTGTCTACACTAATGTGACGACAGTGCTGTCAAAATATGTCCAGAACTCAGCAGGTTTCACCACTGCATGTTGTGAACAAGGTTGCGCGCGCGATCAAACATGGGAACGAACCTTCAGACTGAAGCTCATCTTGCTCTTATCTGTCACATGACTAAACGAGCTGTCTGTCGTGCATGTGTTGGTTTGATCAGATTAAAGTCTGTCGTGTTCAGAGCCGTCACTCTGAGTGATCTTTGAACCTCCAAACCTGATGCAACCGTGTCGTCACACACTCTGCACACATGATTGACTTCATTCTTCCCGTCAGACAGCGTTCAGGTCAATGAGTTCTGGTTATTGTTCTTATTCTGAAATCTAAAATACATATAAACGAGTCAAATTTTACACATTAGTTTCATTTTATTATTTTTTTTATGAAGTCTTCTTATAATGTTAGTCAGGGTTTCTTGCGCAAAAAATGGCTGTAATTTAGTTGTTAATCACCATTTTCCCGTCTCTGATGAGTTTTTCAATGGTAAAAAATACAAATAAAATATAATAATAACAAAAAAACACATAAATGTTGCACAAATAAATTAGTTTAGTTAGCACAACATTTACTACATTACTCAAAGTTGTAATTTAGTTTGAAATAACTAAATTGTCCTTCTCTCTGGTTGGTTTGACAATGGCAGATAAATAAAATAAAATATAAAAGTAATAAATAAAATCGCAACATATTTTGAAATGAAATAAATTATCACAATATTTACTATATTACTCACAGCTGAAATTTAGCTGTCAATCATTTTCCTCTCTCTCTGATGGGTTGTTCAATTCTGATGACCAATAAAATGTCCATATATGTGAATAAAATAAAAGTATAAATAAATGAATGAAAATAAAATCACTTTTTTTAATTAAATAAATTAGCACAGTATTTAATACATTACATTTGTTAGTTAGTTGGGAATAACTAAAAAATGTAAATAAAAAAAAAATTCCTTCTCTCTGATGGGTTTGTCAATAGCTGATAAAATGACCATATATTTGCATAAAATATTTATAGATAATATTTTAAAAACTATTAAATTAAATTAATTACAAAATAAAATAATAAAATCAGTTTTTGAATTTAAATAATTTAGCGCAGTATTAATTACTCTCAGTTAGTAGAATTTTCCTTCTCTATGATGGGTTTATCATAAAGACTGATAAAATACCCATATACAGTATGTGTGTAAAATACTTATAAATAATTTAATTTAGTAAGCATTTTTTTTATTATTAAATGCTCACAAAAAATTTACGTTACTAATTTTGACGTTACATAGTACATCAAACTCTTATTCTTGAAGAGCAAGTGATTCTGGCTTTCCATGATTTGAGGTTTTGTGGTTATGTGTGTGTGTGTGTGTGTGTGTGTGTGTTCAGGCGAAGCGCCCGTGAGATCGTGTGTGTGACTCCTGCGGGTTTGGGTTCAGGAGGGACCCCAGTGATGGTGGACATAAACGCAGCCGAGCTCAGAAACCCGGAGGTCAAGTTCAACTACACAGACGACCCCAGCATCCTGAAGATAGAGCCGGACTGGAGCATCGCCAGGTCAGACTCATTAACACACAGCGACCTGCTCGCTCAGGTTTGATTCAGAGGGTTATATGAGAGTGTTTCTCTGTGAAAATAAAGCCCACTAGTGCGGCTCGCAGGTGAGCGTTTGCAGCTCCGTCTCTGGAGGTTTGAGTAACATCACAGCCTGCAGACACATGAATCTGACGGCACACTGACGTCTAGAGCTGTGAAGAAGCATTTCACGTCCACAGGGAGAGAGATGAAGAGAGACAGGTTAAGCAGGTTAATACTCCAGCGGTTTGCTTTTATGCTGGAAATCATAGAAATTAGTTTACAACACCCAAAAGCACCATTCACATGCACAAATAACACAAGCTCTTTCATCTTCACATGTCTAATGTGTTTCTTTTATTACATTTTAAATAAATGTGAGATTGTTTACAGCATCCTAACATGGCTATGCATTGGCATTGTCATTGCAAATGTAAACACATTTATGCATATGCATTTTAATTGTATTTTTAGAGCTCTATGGTATTATTCACTACCAAAAATAAAAAGTTTGGGGTCAGTAAGATTTTTTAAAAATCTTTTGTTTCTTTTGCTCACTGAGGCTGCATTTATTTGATCAAAATTACAGTAAAAACAGTAAAATAGTGAAATATTATTACTATTTAAAATAACTCTTTTCTATGTGAATGTCTGTTAAACTGTAATTTATTTCTGTGATCAAAGCTGTATTTTCAGCATCATTACTCCAGTCTTCAGTGTCACATGATCTTCAGAAATCATTCTAATATGCTGATTTGCTGCTCAAGAAACATTTCTGATTATTATCAATGTTGAAAGCAGTTGCACAATATTTTTGTGGAAATTGTGATGCATTTTATTTTTCATGATTCACAGATGAATAGAAAGTTCAAAAGAACAGCATTTATTAGAAATAGAAGTCTTTTGTAACATTATAAACGTCTTTACTGTCACTTTTGATCAATTTAATGCATCCTTACTGAATTGAAAGCATTAATTTCTTTAAAAAAAAAGTACTAACCTCAAACATTTGAATGGTATTGTACTGCATGTTTAAAATGATATTCTTTACCTTTAACAGTTTAGTACGTACTTTTAGTGCAGTAAAAGTGCTCAAATTGTGATTCAGCCAAAGTGGTTAAAGCAGCTTCAGAAGGAAATCAAAATGTTGTGTGAGCTGATGGATGAGAGAGAAAATCCATGTTCTCTTGAGGTTTACACTATTGTCTTTCTCTCTGTTAGTGGAGGAACCCCGTTAACAGCGATCGGCAGCAACCTGGCCACCGTCAGAGAGCCGAAGATGAGAGCCAAATACGGCAGCGTCACTTCAGTCAACGTAAGTCTCTAACATACAGACCGAGTTATCATCACATTATTCCTTCCTTTCCTTTCTCTACAGTCATACCCGAGAGTTTAGCAATAGTTTACCCCCAAAAGAGATGATTTTCAGTATTTCTACAAAAATATTAAGCAGCTTCAACATTGATAATAATCAGAAATGTTTCTTGAGCAGCAAATCAGCATATTAGAATGATTTCTGAAGATCATGTGACACTGAAGACTGGAGTAATGATGCTGAAAATACAACTTTGATCACAGAAATAAATTACACTTTAGCAGATATTCACATAGAAAACACTTATTTTAAACTGTAAAAATATTTCACAATATTACTGATTTTTCTGTGTTTTTGATCAAATAAATGCAGCCTTGGTGAGCAGAAGAGACTTTCAAAAACATTAACAAATCTTACCGACTCCAAACTTTGGAACGCTTTAGTCTAGACTAGTTTTATGGTGTGTTTGTGTTCACTCTGAGCTCTAAAGCAGCAGGAACAGACAAACGAGTATACTTGCACATGTTTTTCTTTGTGCATGTGTGACATTGAATCGCCTTTTCCCAGTTTAACCTTTAAAATGTCAACGGCTGACGGGATATAGAACATAAAATGGCTCTATAAAGCCCTGAGAAAGTCCCCCAGGGCCAACGCGACCTTTTCTTCTCCTTGACCTGGCTCTCGCTGCTGTTTTCCTCCTCTCTGCTTCTCTGAAGCAGTGTTAGTGTCGTCAGTAATGCGTGATGTTTGCTGTCTCTCACAGAACTGCACTGTGCTCAATAACACCGTGATGGTGTGTCTGGTGCCATCCGTGGCGGGGTCCGAGAGGGGTTTCTCAGAGGCGGGCAGCGGGCCGGATGAGATCGGGTTCATCATGGATAACGTTCAGACGCTGCTGGTGGTGAACGAGACCTTCAGTTTCTATCCCGACCCTGTGTTTGAACCCTTCGCTCCGTCCATGCTGGAGCTCAAACCGGGATCTACTCTCATCCTGAAGGTGAGGAGATCTCATTACACGTGTTGGAGCCATTGTACTGTATTTCTTTATTTTTTAGCATAATAATCCCCTTAGAGCAACACTGCAACTATAAGGCCACCTGCATGTCTGTTATTGCATTTGAACACAGTTTTTACAGAGCTTGAGAATAGCAGCACTGGAGTGATATTTCTCACATATTAATAGTACCACAGTTATTATAGTTAGCTAAAACCATTAAAAAATAACTAAAACTATGTTACATGAAATAAAAATAATTGTGAACTTAAGTAAAATAAAACAAAGTTTTGTTTGATATATTCAATTTCATCATTTTCATTTAGTTTAACTTAAAAAAATTAAATATAAATAGTAAGAGAAAAACGTAAATGATGTGGCAAAGTAGGGGGATAAAATAAAATTAAGTACAAAAATTACTAAAACTGAAATTAAAATGAAGCTAAATCGTAATTAAAAATATTGGTAACACTTTACTTAAAGCCTTTATGTATAATGCATTATTAAGGGTTATTAAAGGGTGTAATGCATTATAATTATTCATAATGTGCATTGTAATACATTTGATCTTGTCGTAAATAATTATAACTGAATTTGAAATGCATAGTGTAACAATGAATTGATAAGTGTTATAATGTATTAACAGTGGTTACAGTTATTCATGAGATTGTACAATGCATTATAAGGTGTATCACAAGGCATAATTAATGCATTAAAACTACTTTTATTATGCATTATACATAAAGGCTTTAAGTAAAGTGTTACCAAAAATGACAAAAAAACATCAAAATTGCTACAATGTAAGCTAAAATTAAAATAGAAATGGAAAATGCAAAAATAAAAACTGATTCAAGATAATAAAAGATATAATCTTACATTATACAAAAATAACACCGATTAGTACACTATTACTATATGTGCATCACAGTTTGTGTACTATTCTAGGACATTTTGTATAAATAGTGCGAGTAGTGCGTTCACACTGAAAATTCCAACAAAAGTATAGAAGACGTCTCAAAGCATTACATTTTAACACGTAATTTATCCAAAATCCTTTGTGCTACAGAAACGAAAGATAGTTCAAATCATGAAGTGTTATTACTTTTCTAAGCAAACACATTTTCACATGGAGGCTGGCAAAAATGAGACTTGAAGGAGGGTCCTGAGCCATTTCTTGGGATCAGAATATCGTGGAAACTTAAGAGTGAATTCTATAGACTTGAGCCTGTAAGAAACTGAAGTATAAACTGCATAGCAACACCCTGGCAACCACTCACAAACCCTGTCATTTACTTCAGGAAATATATAAATCTAGTTCATTAAAATGCACAGCGTTAAATAATAAGAAAAATTACATGCATCGGATTATCTGCAATTCATTATCCCGTGCAAACTCTTCTGGGTAATGCGCAGTATGAGATGAGTCTACATGTTAAATGGAGCTCTTCAGTAACACACTGAAGTCTCTAAATGAAGCATGCAAATATTTATGCATGGTTCTGCCTCCGGGTTTTGCCTTCCCATAAGCCCCTTGGGCGGAGAGAGAGAGAGAGTGTGCTGGAAATCTGGTAGAGCAAACGCATTGTACGCTCAGACTGGAGAATATGTATAGGAGTTTAACATTCTAGTTCATGGCAGTGTTATTTATATACTTTTATAGTATCTATTAATTAGCTTGTATTTTAATATTTTCATTTATTTAAGTTTTAATTTAATATTTAATTACATTTTCATCAGTTTAAGTTTTACTAATCTTATATGTGCTTGTCTTTTTTTTTGTTGAAAAATTGCTTTATTTTTAGTTCCGTTTCAGTCATGTTAATACTTAAACTTATTTTATTTTATATATTTCCCAAGGAAATATTATAATTTTCATTTAAGTTTTTCATCTAATGTTTATATTTTATTTCAGTTAACAAAAATAATGTTGAATGTTTTACTTTTAGCTTTAGTTAACAACACTGGCTCTTTAACAATTTAAGGAACAAATACTGTGCACAAAATATTTCTACTAACAATATTTTAAAGTTTTACATAAACTAAAATAGTGCACAGAAACTGCAGTTGCGCAGACTGATTTAAAGACTTGAGTTTTTAAACCGATTCAAAACCATGAGTTTGAGGCTAATTAATTTAAAAAGAACTGACTCCAAGTCATAAAAGTACAACTACTGGTTGTTTTTGTACATGTGTTTAGCAGGAAACACTGACAGAGTATTTTAGGATGATGTCCTATATATGATAATTTGATGAAAATCAACACATTTGTGTGTGTGTTTGTGTTTCAGGGCAAGAATCTGATTCCTTCGGCTGCTGGTAACTCCAGGTTAAACTACACTGTTCTGATCGGTGACGAGCCGTGTGTGTTAACCGTGTCCGAGGCTCAGCTGATGTGTGAATCTCCAGACCTCTCCGGACAACATAAAGTCACTGTAAGTGTGTCATGCAATGATTCCCTTCTCTTCTTCTGTCTTAAAGCGCTCTGATCTCTTTCCCACGACTATCACGCCGTCTCATCCTATGCCTCTTTCTTTCATCCGTGTGTATTGTTCTGCGTTTCAGCCCATGTTTCTCAGCATCAGATTACAGCTGGGAGTTTCTGTCGTGGCTCTCGGGGGTTTTGTGTTGTATTTATTGACACCGAGTTTGCAAAGAATCTGAGACGCAGATCTGTATTTACATGTAGTCGGTTTCATCTTTAAATAGCTGGCTTTATTTGCTGCACATGCACATTAAATTATATTTTGTGGGCGAGTTATTAAAACATCACTCCCATGTTTTTCCCAAGCCGTCTGCTCTCTTTCTGTGTGAGACGCTGTGCCTGAAGGGAGAACGACAGAGACACACATGTTTGTCCTCGACCTATATCATCATGACCCATATGGAAGCTGTGTGACAGCGAGAGACTGCTGTTTAGCTCACGATATTAAACTTCACACTCGCCCATTTGACCCCATTAGCCTCCTTAAACCCGGTCAAGTGTGCAAACCCTCAAGCGGTTTCAAAACGGCATGAATGCTTTTCTTCTTCTGAACACAAAATGAAGATATTTTGAAGGATTTTGGGAACCAAACGGTTGCTAGTCCCCATTGACTTCCATAGTGTTTTTTTTTTGGCTCCAACACTATCCCTTTAAGACCTTCTGAAGATGCAGGTTTGTGGGATATATTGTTATTGGAGTCATAACTGTTTTAGGAGCTCATTTTATACATTTGATATTTTCTCATGAAGTCCACTTCTAGTTGTAGTCTGTTTATTGGACCAAAACATTTATAGTTTGGTTATGTACGTTTCCCACCACCTCTGACATTAACAATTAAACAGGCTAGTGTTCTATATGTAAATAACCTCTGTTATGATTGGCTGACCGTTTTGCGTATTAAATGAGGAGCTACACCCCTGCTGTTGCTGTTGAAGTAGTGATTTTAACAGTGAACAGTGATTTCTGAATTGCTATTTAATTATATGAACTGTTCTTTGTGGACTTGTTTAATCAGACTCTATTATTACTTTAGAAAGAGTAAGTTCCTGTTTTCCATGTAGTGGCTGTTTTGACATCTGTCAATCATTGTTTGATGTGTGTGTGTGTGTGTGTGTGTGTGTGCGTGCGTGCGTGTGCGTTTTTGCGCTTTTTTCATGTGCTTCTTCCACGCTCTTTAGCACTTTCTGTTGCATGCTTTGTTTTTCTTTCTTTCTTTTTTTCTTTCTTTCTTTTGTGTTCTTTCACACATTTGCACTTTCTTTCTTTTGCATTCTTACGTTTTCTTTCACTCTCTTTTGCAATTTGATTTTGACACTTGTACTCTTTAATAATTTTTTATGCTTTTTCACACTTTCTTCTGCTCCCTTTTTGCTTTCTTTCGCTCTTTTCACATTTTCATTCTTTCATGTTTTATTTCACACTTTTGATCCTTTCTTATGTGCTTTCTTTCACTTCCTTTTGCTTCTTTTTTTGCTCTTTATCCCATTCTCATGCTTTCTTTCATGTTATTGCTCCTTTCTTTATTTCTTTCTTTCGTGCATTCATTTACACTTTCTTTGTTCTTTTTTGTTGGTTCTTTGTCCGTCCCTTTGTTCTCTTTCGTTAATTTGTTTGTTCTCTCCATCTCATCACTCTTCAATCTTTTTCAATAGTTCACAATTGGTTTTCCTGGTTTAATTTTATCTCCCTCTTCCGTTTGCTCGTCGCGTCTCTCTCTCTCTCTCTCTCTCTCTCTCTCTCTCTGATTGGCTTTGTTTTCTCTGGTCTCCTGTTAGCGATGACCTCATGATGCACACATCATTTATCATACACACGCGCGCAGTGAACGCCCGTCTCATTCCCGCCGCGGTCACGAGGGCGAGACGAGTCGCCCATTATCTGTCTCTGTCGGGCCTGAGGTGACGACCTTGTCTGTCTCCAGACACGGAGCGAGGGATGAGGACAGGGAAGAGAGGATAAAAGAGATGGATAGCAGGAGGTGAGAGTGACAGGTCACTGATAAGTGATGAGGTGTCCTCCAGGATGAATAAAAAGAGGCAATAAATAACCACAACATCCAGATTGATTAGGTGAGTGGCAGCAGTAGCAATCTGGATCAGAAGTTTGGGACCAAAAGCAGATATTTCTGATATTCCACATAGATTTATAAGAGGAGCCAAATCACAAATCAGAAAGCTTCAGTCTGATTGACTTTATGCAGTTTCCAGGAGTCAGTGCACACAGGTTTATATCCGTCCACCAGGAAACAAAGTTACATTTACAAGTTCCCAGACTGATACAGTGTAGACTACTACTAGTAAAGAACTAGTCACTGGATTTGACCTCAAAATGTTGACAGATATTTAGATCATGAAAGTGGATCTTTGCATTTTCTATCTGTGTAAATATCACCACCATGATGCGAGGGTGATGATTTTTTGACTGCCAATGCCAATACCTTAGAAAACGGGGTGGCCAATGTTGATATAAAGCCAATATATGTGATATATCACTATTTAATATAATTATAGCAAATTACGTATGCTGCAAATAGATATTTGTTTCACATAATATTTACTAAACTATAAGTAAATAATTTGTAAATGAATGGATATGAAAAAAATAACCCTAACTTGTTCTGTTTATATTAAAGTATAAACAGAATTATACTTTATATAGCAACTTCTTGATTAAGTAATCTTATTAAATCCTATTTTTCACAAGTTAAGAAATTATTAAAAACAAATAAAAAGGAAGTAAACTGTTTAACTGACAATGATATATAATACAAATGCACTTGCTGAATATATAGCTTATTATAGTGCTTGCCTTTCTGTTACTAATAATAGACAAGCAAACGGTAAAGTACTTTTTCATATACCGTTAGTTTACCAGTCCTGTCTAAACTAATGAAGACGGAGAATCCTGTGCGTCTCTGCTCAGGCGCTGCTGAAAATAAAAGGCTTGCTTCCAACTCAGTCAAATAGAAAAACACTTTAGAATAGGGATCACATATTCACTATTAACTTAGTTGTTAAGTTTAGGTATGGGGTAGGATTTAGGGATCTAATATATGGTCATGCAGAATAAGACATTAATATGTGCTTTATAACTACTAATAAACAGCTAATATGCAGGCTAATAAGCAACTAGTTTATAGTGAGAATTGGTCCTTAAAGGGGTCATAGGATGCTACATGCACTTTTACAAGTTGTTTGAACTGAAATGTGTGTTGGCAGTGTGTGTACACAACCACCCTATAATGATAAAAATCCATCCAGTGTTGTTTTTTTTATCTCGTTAAATGCTTTCCCCTTTCTCAAATCGAGCCGATCTCAGATGCCACAGACAGGCCCCTCCCACGATAGTTTCATTGACAGTAGCGTTCCAGCACAGACTGGACTGGTGTCTTACCTTAGACCC
>NW_015645292.1:438022-477931 GCF_001515625.1 Sinocyclocheilus rhinocerous
TCACGATGACTAGGCAGCTCGAAAGAGAGGGGCGAGGTCAGCAGAGCTCATTAACATTTAAAGAAAAATGCTACAAAAATGGCTTGATCTGAAAAGAGCTGCTTTTGACAGGGTAAAAAATTTGTTTTTTACACTACCATTGAGAAATTTTAACCAAACTATGTTACAGACTTTTCATTAAGACCCTAAAGAATCATATCAACTTGTGGAAAATGGGCATCCTATGACCCCTTTAAAATAAAGTGCTAACGAAAAACTTATTGGGAAAAAGCAGATAATTAAAAAATGCAAGATGTATAGGCTGATATGTTGCCACTAGTTGCCATGGTGTTGCTATGTGGTTGCTAGGATGTTCTGGCTGTTTCCTGGGATGTTGCTAAGCGATTTCAGTGACTACAGACCGGAATTCTGATTGAAGTTCTAAAGACACATTTTCGAAAACTCTTTTCTTCTTTTTAGAACCTTTTGTGGAGAATCTGGAGATCTTAGCTTCCACTCAGAGGTTCAAAAGGTTTACCATGTCTTTTCCCCTTTGTTTCCAGCGTTTGCGGAGCTGCAGACTGATATCCATGAGCTGACTCAGGATCTGGATGGAGCTGGAATCCCGTTCCTGGATTACTGTACTTACGCCATGAGAGTGCTTTTCCCGGGAATAGAGGACCATCCGGTGCTGAAGGAGATGGAGGTACGAGCCATGACGGATTTAACCTTTGGGCTGAACCGGACGAGATGATTGACGTGTTTCTCTGTCTCTCTCAGGTCCCAGCGAACATGGAGAAGGCTCTGACTCTGTTCGGCCAGCTCTTGAATAAGAAGCACTTTCTGCTGACGTTCATCCGGACGCTAGAGGCCCAGCGCTCGTTCTCCATGCGTGACCGCGGGAACGTGGCGTCCCTCATCATGAGCGCCCTGCAGGGCGAGATGGAGTACGCCACCGGTGTCCTGAAACAGCTCCTGTCTGACCTCATCGACAAGAACCTGGAGAGCAAGAACCACCCCAAACTCCTGCTGCGAAGGTACGCCGTGCTTCCCAACATCTAGTGGACCGCACTGCAAAAAATTATCATCTTCCTCAGTGTTTTAGTCTTGTTTTCCATTACAAATATCTAAACATTCAAGACACAAGCAAAATATATTAAGTAGGGCTGTCGATTAAGTTTGGGAAAAATAACACGTTAAAATGATTAACACACCACCCAGACCTGTCCGTCGATGAACGTGATGAAGCGTGATAGAAACAGTTACATGATCCCAAAATTCAAGATATGAGGGCAAAAAATGACCTTATATTTATAGCATATGATATAGATTAGCAGTGTCTCAAGCAAGAGCTGTTTTCCCCGAATATTTGCATTATTGATTTTATACAAAAGTTCAATAAACAGGAAGTTAATATTGTGTAAAATTTTAGACTCAATATTGTCAGTTTTTGCTCCGTTTCGCAAGCGAATATAGTTCCACTCAAAGCCGCAGGAGAACTGCTTTGCATCTCAGAGTAACACACCAGCAGTGTTTTGTTGCTGAATGAATCAGCTGTTTGAACGAATCGAGTGATTCAGTGACTCATTCATGAAGAGAGTCACTAGGCTTGTTTGAGATGCGCCTCGCCTCACCTGAAATGTAGGCAAGAGTAGGCGGCTGCAGTGAGGGGAGGAGTGAAATAAGCGCAGTCAAGACGGACAGTTCTGCACTGAGTGCCCTCTCGAAGTGGAACAGATACCTACGAGATCAAAGACAGATATCGCGTTATTCTCACTCACGTGCTGTGTTGCTTATAAACATGATATAATTTCAGTTCTGATACTTTTATATGAAAATAAATATGATGAACAAGACACTCAAAGTGCTTGCTATTTAATTCCATACGAAAGGTGTATTTCTCATCCATTTTTACTTTAATACAAACATGTATTTTAGATTTTTATAGAAATATGACAACAATCACATATCTCACACAGAGATCGCACTGTCATCGTGTTTGGGAACATTCATGCATAATTTAAATACATAATCACATGAAATCAGATAGAGTCACTAGCTTCATTTCTGAATGAATCAGCTGTTTGAACGAATCGAGTGAGTCAATGATTCAGTAACTCATTCATAAAGAGAGTCACTAGCTTCGTTTCTGAATGAATCAGCTGTTTGAACGAATCGAGTGAGTCAATGATCTGACTTTGAGAGTATCATTTCTTATTTGAAAAAAAAAATTCTTATATCAATATTCAATAAAAAAAAACTAATTTCCAATTTTACCATTATTTATGCCATGTTGATTCAAAATATTTGTTTTCTAAAGCTACTTTTTTTGTAGTATCTATTCAATTATTTTCTCATTTAACAATAATGACACACAATTGATGTGCGATCAATTTGCATCTAATTAGATTAATTAATCGGCACATCATGTAATTAACCAGATAAAAAAATTTCATCGCTTGACAACCCTAATATTAAGTCTTGCTTTCTGAAAAATGTATCAAGATGAAGTGTTTACACTTAAAATAAGAAAGAAAAAAAAAACTTAATTTAAAGGGAAAACAAGATTGGCAGATACGTTTCTTGTTTTAAGCATAAACTCACCATACATTTGTCAGAAAACAAGATTTAATATCTTATGTAATTTTGCCGCTTAAGTAAATATATCTTGGTTGAGGAATGTTTATATATCTGTGCTGGAAAACATGACAAATATTAAGTAAGAAAATCATTTGTTGCACTCTATTTACCTGATGTTCAACATTCCCACGTTGCACCTGGTGAGGACACAGTGTTAATAGAGAAGATGAAAAAGATGAGAATGAGTTTGACTTCTAGGGGTCACGTTTGCTCTCCCGTCACCGTGCTCGGCTTGCCCTTTCGTGTCCGTGGCTCTGTTTCTGTCAGATGGTGTTACACACCTGAGCACACACTCGTTCCCCGCGGAGCGCTGTGGGAGATGAAGCTCCTGGACGAGACGTGATGAGAGACTGAGGGGAGACGAGGAGTTGAGTTGATGACTTTACTCTAGAACATGCTGCTGTAATCTCTCGTCTCGCACATGTCACAGAAAACAAATCAGGCTTTTTGCATTTCAGTGTTTCATCTACAGTTCAGACTTTGGCTTTATTTACAACGAAAGTACAAAAACACATCCTCAGATCCGTTAGGATAAATCTAATAATAGCCTGTTAGGGGGCATTTTCCATTTGACTCCAAAATTAAAAGAAAAAAATATTTGCATAAAGAAAATGAGGCTTAGTTTAGGACTGTTAAAACTCGTTCTTATTATGACATTATTTGCATGACAATTAAGCATTTTTCATACTGATTATAGTAGAAATAGCTATAGGAAAGTGGTTTGTTTAATCAATTAATATACAAAAATATGATAATTCTATTCTGAGATATCTGTACCATTACAGTAATGAGAAATAGTTTAATTGTCATGAAAATAATCTCACTAGTGGTCCTTAATAGGCTTAATTTTCTTTAAACATTATATTTATTTTAATATAATATAATATTATAACACATTTATTTATCTGAATATTATAGCATACTTATTTTCTGTTTGTTATTGTATTATTACCCTAACCCATTATTTATTTATTTGTTTTGGTAATGTATTTACCCTTACCCTTTTATGTATTTGTTTGTTTGTTTGTTTGCCTTAACTTATTATTACTACATTTTTTGTCTTTATTTATTATGTTGTTAATGTATTTATTTACCCATATATATTTATTATTATTACTCTTGGTGGTATTTATTTATGTACCATAACTTGTTTATTATTATTATTATTATTATTATTATTATAAAATATGACCAGACATGTTTTTTTTTTTTTTTTTTGTGATTCATTCCTAAGCCATATTCAACAATATCTAAAAAATGACAGGTCTTTTCTGTCTGTTATAAGTGGACTGTACTGATCTCTCGTCTAGTTTGGCTGTAGAGTATTTTTTCTTCCTCTGTAGCTTCTCCGTTTCTGTCCCTCTCTCAAACATGACAGACCTCACCTGAAGATCAGTCAAATCTCAATATTTCACCCCTCCAGAAATGTTTCCAGCACAATATTCTCAGGTTTTTTAATAACTCCTCGCAGCGTGTCGTTCACGTCGAGCTCTCGTGGCTTATCATTTTCCTCTGCATCTGTCTTGGCGTCAGAACGAGTGAATAATTCAGCAGAGATGGTAAAAACAAACATATTTCACCAGATTCCTCGTCTACGCCTCCTCTCGCACGCCGTGAGCAGATTAGCGCTAATAAGGTCCGTTAATTACCAAGCCGTGTAATTAGCCTCATTCCGAGGGACTTGTTTTGGAGGGTTGTTATTGTGCACCAGGTTTCTGTTTAATGACAGAAGATATGGAATATTTTAATTGGTGTTTTCTTAATGAAGTTTAGTTTGCTTTGCGCTCGGGTCCTTTGAAGGTTTGAAGGAATAATTCGGCCGTGGCACTTTGATGTCAAATGGGAGTTTAAGTCAACATCCCCCCCGAAAGATGTTGGTTATGGGAATGGTTTTTCTTGTTGTGAGGCTTGGGAAATGAGGGAATGAAGAAGCCTTCAAAGCATCTCTCTCTGCTCTTAAAGGTTTACCTCAGGGACTCCGGCACGCAAGTAAATAAATCCTTGACATTTATTTTTTACTCTTGTTTCCCCCTCAGGACGGAATCTGTGGCTGAGAAGATGCTAACAAACTGGTTTACTTTCCTCCTCTACAAGTTTCTTAAGGTGAGTGGAAGGAACTGTATAACTGTATTTATGTGTATCTTTTGCAGTTTTACTCACTATGTGGTTCCCCTGCTAACAAAAAATAGGTTTGCTGGTCTTCCACTGGACTGGTTTACTGGTTTCAGAGAGGTTTTGTCACATGCTCTATTTATATTATGTATGACACAATAATATTTATGCAATTTCAGTGCATTTATTTACATGTATATATTTACACACTACCGTTTTATTGATCAAGGATGCATTAAATTGATCAGAAGTGACAGTAAAGACATTTATAATGTTACAAAAGATTCTATTTAAAATAAATGCTGTTCTTTTGAACTTTCTATTCATCTGCGAATCCTGAAAAATAAAATGTATAACCGTTTCCACAAAAATATTGTGCAGCACAACTGTTTTCAACATTGATAATAATCAGAAATGTTTCTTGAGCAGCAAATCAGCATATTAGAATGATTTCTGAAGATCATGTGACACTGAAGACTGGAGTAATGATGCTGAAAATACAGCTTTGATCACAGAAATAAATTATTTTAGCAGATATTCACATAGAAAACAGCTTTTTAAAATTGTAATAATATTTCACAATATTACTGTTTTTACTGTATTTTTTGTATCAAATCAATCCATCCTTAGTGAGCAAAAGAGACTTCTTTCAAAAACATTTAAAAGTCTTACTGACCCCAAACTTTTGAATTGTTTTGTAGGTTTTTTTTGAAAATGTGGTTAAATTGTAGTCTTTTTGTTTTTAATTTTGATATTTGCATCAACTGTTATTTTTGTCAACTAAAATGATATACCATTACAGTAAAATTAACTAAAACTAATGAGTATGACACTACAAAATATTGACCAAATGTAAAGGAAATTTTCATCAACGGACAAAGACGTTGACTAAACCATAACTGAAGCCAGTAAACCACTTCAGGCGGGTTTAAGCTGTTTTTCAGGTCATGAGTGAATTAATAAATGCAATAGTTTTTGATTGCATATTTAAGGTCCAGACACTCTCTGTGCACGTGATCATGTTGCTGTTGAATTATTATTTCACCTTGAGTTTGTTTGTGATTCAGATACAAGATAGACAGATGTACTTTATCGTTCCAGCAGGGGAAGTTCATTATTACAATCTTTAAGAACCTGCATTAATATAAAGCGCTTCCATAAACACACTGGAGTGAGGGGCGTTGAGTGTGTGTGTGTGTGTCGTCTCCTGCTGCTCATTAACAGCTGTGTGTTTAATTATTCCCTGTGCTAATGAGCCCAGCGTGGCAGGGCCGGCATATGGATGGGCCGCTACGGATTCCAGTGAGGGACACGGGACACAACAAACATCCAGCAGGAGTCACACACGGCTGTTTGTCATTGTGTTTTCACCTGAGAGCGCGAGCGCCGCTGGTTAAAGTTGTCTTATACAGTTTAATTACTTTGGGTAATTAGCCATGAGCCTTAAAGAAACGGCTTTTGCGACGCATTCAACTTTAATAATGTGGCATATCGTCAAGCTGGTTCCTGAACACGCCCCCCCTTCTGCCATTGGTCAGTTAAACCAATAGCCCCGCCCACAAACACTAACCATTGGTTGAATCAGCTGTGCTAATGTTTTGAAAGCAGCAGTACACATTTTTTTTCTCTTCTGCATGTTAAGCTGAGACATGAGGATATTTGAACCATTATAAAAACACAAAATTTGATTTCATTTTAAAGCCGAGTGCACTGATCTTGTGGTGTTTTGCACTCTCATTTGTGCACATTTGCTTCAGACAACAGAGACACACTCTCAGGAGACAGACGGAGTGATAGAAGGAAGATGATGATCAAATTAGTGAGACGGAGACGAGAAGAGCAGCAGTTGTGAATGATGAAAGCCAGAGAATGTGTGTAGGAGGAAGAGACTGAGCCAAACGCGGAGAGAGAGGCGTGTGATTGGCTGTTTGACATGTATCACGCTCTGAAGTGTTTCTCCAGCTCTCTCCTCCACAGTTATTAGCCTTCTATTAACCCTCCATCGCTCGTCTGGTCGCCTCGGGTCTGTTCATGCGCCCGCCACTCATTTCCACGTCTAAACGGATGCTTTTATATGGCTGGTGCTCCTGGGAGGCGCAGGAGTTCTCTGTGTTTTGTCGTATTTATTTTTGTAGGAGTTGCACATTAGATCTTCAGGATATTACAGCGGTAATAAACTCCTCTCTAAACTTTGAAAGGAGCCATTTGATTTTATTTTCACACTCGTTCAAGAACTAATGCTGTGTTTTACTCTGTAAGTGACCAAAAAGGTACAGTCTGTTTTGATAGAAAAATGTGTTAACTCAGACTAATTATTGTAAGGTTACTTTTTAGCAACAATTAAAAAAAAAAAATCTAATTTAAATAATAAAATAATTATTAATTTCTAATTTAATTTATTCTAAATAAGTAAACTTCATAAGTAAATGGAATGAAATTAAAATAGTCTAACAAAAACAGATGAGTCCTGCACACTGCTATAGCTTGCAAATCATTTTTAATACATTTTGCATGCAACCTTCATCAGGCATTGTTTTATAAATAAAATAAAATCCTTTTTTTTTTCAGCTGAAATTCATTGATACACAGCAGCTTATACTTTGCTTGGTTTATTTTAGATCAGTCAAATTGTAACAGTAAAATTATTTTACATAATGTCAGTATTGATCAGTATATGATCAGAAACCAAATACGAAGGCCAAACATAAATATGATGGTAAGAGAGCAGAAACATCTCTGATATAATGACCAGGCATTATTAAAATTAGATTTTTTAAATTTTGATTATTATTATTAGTGTGATGGGTGAACAGGAAAGTAAAGTGGCTGGAGTAGATGTGCAACACATCAAAAATAAAAACGGGGCGTGACACCGCTAACAGTGGATGGCTTGTCTGTTTTGCACTCATTTCTTGGACACATGAGGTGGTTTTGAAAGCGGTGGAGTGCTGTGAAATGGGCAGAATGAAAGCGAGAGGGACGAGTAAAAATATATCCACAAGTGTCAATCATCGGGCAAAGTGGAGGAAATGACCACAATTGACAAAATTGGAAGAATAGGTGCTGCAGACACAGTTATCCAATGGTGGAAAACTTCCTCGATCACAGTATGGTGACACTTCAGTTATAACGGCCCCCAGGACCAGAAATTGGTGTCATTTGGGACACATCCCCAGATTGTCCTGCTGTCCACATTGTGTTTGAGAGTCATAGGCCACACCTAAACATTTAATTAGCTCAAACCTGTCAAATGGGTTCAGAAATCAAATTTTTTTTTATAGGACAAACCCCAATTATCATGTACCTTGTGATGTATTTGAAGGTCTTTAAAGGGATTGTTCACCCGAAAATGAATAATTAAATACAAAAAAAAAATGTTTTGAAGAATGTTGGTAACCAAACAGTTGCTGGTAACCATTGAGTTCAGTAGTATTTTTTTTCCATATTTTGGAAGTCAATGGGGACCAAAAACTGTCTGGTTACCCACAGTTTTCAGAATATCTTCTTGTATGTTCAACAGAAGAGAGAAACTCATACAGATTTGGATCAACTTGAGGGAGAGAGTAAATGATGACCGAATTTTCATTTTTGGGTGAACTATCCCTTTAACTACAGAAGAGTTCATTAGGAAAAAGCTGTTGTTTCAAATGATTCAGAATATAAGGTTTGAAACCATTTCAGGCACATACAGTAGTTATTTTCACATAAATTGACACTTATTATAGTACCTCCTTCAATTCTCACAAAATGTAAAAATCGCATGCCATGTAAATCCCATGATGATCGGCCGTACGCTATTGATATCACTGCTGTGTGAAACTCAAAATGCCGCCTTCCAGGGATGAAATGGAGAAAATGAAGCATTAATTTACCCCATACAGCCCTGATTTAGAAGCAAAAACAAGAATTGGCTTGTTACAGCTCCTCCTAGAGTCAGACGTGTGTGTGTGCATGAGTTATGGGTGTGGATTTGGGGATGTTTTAGGACATGAATATTTTCTGTGGTATAAATATACATGTGCTTGCATTGAGTATGTGTTCACGTGTTATTCTGAAGTCTAATCTCATTTTATCTCTTCTATCTGTCCTGTGTGTGTGTGTGTGTGTTCAGGAGTGTGCAGGTGAGCCTCTCTTCATGCTGTATTGTGCTATAAAGCAGCAGATGGAAAAAGGGCCGATAGACGCCATCACCGGAGAGGCCAGATACTCGCTCAGCGAGGACAAACTCATCCGACAACAGATCGACTACAAAACACTGGTCAGTTCCGACTCAAAATCAAACACACTTCAAACAAAAGTCAGAAACACACTTCTTTGTATTGCATCTTGTCATAGTTATCTGTATTGCATGGAAGCCCCTTTTCCACCACTGAATAAAAAATTGCGACTTTTTATCTTTTTATCGCAATTCCGACTTTTTTTCCTTGCAATTGCGAATTTATATCTCGCAACTCTGAGAAAAAAAGTCCAAATTGTGAGATAAAAAGTCACAATTACCTTTTGATTTTTATTCAGCGGTGGAAACGGGCTTCCATAGTATTGCTTGTTATAAGTGTTAAAAACTATCATTTTATTCCGCTAAGTTTGATTTGTTTTCTGCAGACAGAGTGTATGTGATTTATGTAAGTGGGAAGGCCTTTTAATACTCTTCAATGTGTTTCTCTGCTCTGCAGACGCTGCACTGCATTAACCCAGAGAATGAGAACGCAGCCGAGGTCACCGTCAAGTGCCTGAACTGCGACACCATCACGCAGGTCAAAGAGAAGCTGCTGGACGCCGTCTTTAAAGGCACTCCGAACTCGCAGCGGCCCAAAGTCGGAGACATGGACCTCGGTACGAAAATGATGAATGCTGGAAAACCAAGCTGTGGTTTATTGTGGTTACAGTGTGGTCTAACAACTGGAGCAAGATGTTTGACCTTAACCCCACCAGCTGGAAATCACCACAAATAACCAACTAGAAATAGTTTTTACAGTAGCTGTATTTTTACCCCAGGTTGCTCAGACGGCTGATTTTGATGTGTGTTTTCTCTGATCAGAGTGGCGTCAGGGTCGCATGGCTCGTATCATTCTCCAGGACGAGGACGTCACCACTAAGATCGACAACGACTGGAAGCGTCTCAACACACTGGCACACTATCAGGTAACCGCAGTAGCCTCTCCGCATCCTCTGCGAGGTTGCTATGGCAATACCTCTACACCCCGCTGCCCAGTAACCATGGCAACCCCTCAGAAAGTTACTAGGTAACAATTGAAGCATAGCGCACAAGCAGGTAACCATAGCAACACTTCACAAAATACAACCACAAAAGCTGCGTTGGTCAGTAGAGATGCATTGATATAGATGTTTTGATTGATATTGATATTTTTATATTATTGCTGATATGATGACCGAAATAAGTCTGTTTTCACAAAAAAAAAAAGTCTGGTTTTTTTTTTTTTTTTTACAAATATAGAAATTTAACATTTAAAAATTTTTATATTTTCATGCTTACAAAATTGTAATTTTACAAATAGATTTCCGCATGCTCATGTTCATTTTTACAAAATTACAGTTTTAACAATTTATTTAGAATTTATGGCTGATAACTGATATGATGACTGAAGTTATAAGTACATGCTCACAAAAAATTTAGAATCTAGAATTTAATGTATACCTTAATAAATGTACAAGTTTACATTTAAGAATTTTATATTTTTATGTTTACAAAATAGTAATTTTACAAAATAGAATTGTACGCTTTTGTATTTACAAACTTAGTTTTACAATATAGAATTTATTTCGAATTTACGGCTGATAACTGATTATGAAGATTGTAATTCTGAGCTGACAAAAAGTTCTAGAAATTAGAATCTAGAATTTTGCATGTTTGTGTTTACAAATGTACAAGTTTACAGTGAAGAATTTTACATTTTCATTTTTACAAAATTGTAGTTTTATAAGATAGATTTGTACATTGTGTCATGACAAAATTATAGTTTTGCAATATAGAACTTTAGAATTAAAGGCTGGTAACTGATATGATGATGGAAATTATAACTTAGCACAGCTGTAGAATTTGAGAATCTAGAATTTTACAATTATCCTTACATTGAAGAATTTTACTTTTTCATGTTTACAAAGATTTTTTTACAATATAGAATGTTTTACATTATAGAATTGAACCAATATCCACAAACTGTAATTTTGCAAGATAGATTTTTACATGTTTGTCTTTACAAAATTAGAGTTTTATATTATGGAATTTGCATGTAAATCTTCTGTTTTCAGTAGCTTGACTAGATTGATGCCCGTAATTAAAAATGCTTATATTGTCTGATTCTGATTGTCTCCTGTACTTGTAGCAGTAATAGACAGTGTCAGTGTCAATCTGTCTGTCGTCTAGGTAACAGACGGGTCAGCGATCGCATTGGTTCCCAAGCAGAACTCCGCCTACAACATCTCCAACTCCTCAACGTTCACCAAATCCCTGAGCAGATACGGTGAGCGAGAGAGAGAGAGAGGAATACAACTGTGCAGTATAAAATCAGAGCATGAAATACTGTATCCCATAATGCAGTGGATCAAACTTGACCTTCTATTGCCAGTGTATTGCCATCTATTGCCATATACATATATATATATATATGTATGTTCAGTTAAGCACATCTTTTTATTTCAATTTTAGTAATTTTACTACTTAAGCTTATTTATTACATTTAGTTGCCAAGTCAACATTCCATTGCCAGTGTAACAAACTGGAATTAATCAACATACAATTTTAATGTTTGAAAGTTTGTACACAGAAATGAATAAAAATGGCAACAAAAAAAAAATTATTATTATTATTCCACATGTTCAAAAAAAAAGAAAAGAAGCTAGTATACAGAATATACCATGCAGTATGCAGTAACCATTACTATAGTAGTCTGTTTCGTTCCAAACATAGCCTTTCTGTCTTTTTCTGTCTGTTTCTCTTTGGCGTGCGCTTGTGTTGTTGTTGTGTATCCTAATGCTCTCTTCCTCAGACAGAATGGAAATGATGGATATGAAATCCAAAATCTGTGTTTGTCAGTGAGGGAGGAAGAGAGCGAAACTGTTTTACAGTCCAGTTTTGAGATATCACTAGATAATATAATCACTGGGTGTCTCTTAATAGTAAATTTGACTCTTAATTATAATCTTTCTCACATCCTCTTTTCAGTTTTCTTCAGTATTACAGTTTGTTTGCATACATTTTCCCCCAAATTCTCATGAAGTTATAATGAAAGGTATTTCTGTTCAGTTCTCCCACGGTTCTCAACCCTGAATCTGCTTTAGAGTAATCTAAAACACACTTTAAGATCCTAGCAAACAGCAAGCCGTCCTCTTTGTGTCCACAGAGAGCATGCTGAGAACGGCCAGCAGTCCAGACAGCCTTCGCTCGCGGACGCCCATGATCACGCCAGACCTGGAGAGCGGCACCAAACTCTGGCACCTGGTGAAGAACCATGACCATCCGGACCAGAGGGAGGGCGACCGCGGCAGCAAGATGGTCTCTGAGATCTACCTGACGCGTCTGCTGGCTACCAAGGTAAGGAGAGAGACGCCTGATATCAAAGCTACCTTGAAAAACCTAAAGCAGTGTATGCTTAATTTACAAAATACTTGATAAAAAGGAGATTAAGCATGTTCAAGATAATAGATAACATCATTTAAAAATCATGGTTGATAATACTTGTCATTCGTTTATCACACTGCAAAATAGAAGGCTGAGTCAGGCGCATTGCATTGTGGGATACAGTGTCTTCTGCATGTGCTTTGTTGTATACTGCTAATGTAGTAGATCATCTGGGTATTTGTGCATACTGAGTACTTACTGCATATGTCTATGTAGTATGTAGTATGCCATTCTGAATATACTCATGCATCATTTTAGTATCATTTATACACTAATATAGTACTTATTAATATTTTGAATTTGTTTCATGTTTATATTTTCAGTTTATATATATATATATATATATATAAATATATTATTATTTTAGTTGAAGTTTTAGTCATTTTTTTATGTGGTTTTGCATTTTTTGAATACTTTTGTCATTAAGTTTTTCTTATTTCTCGTTTTATTATTTTATACATTAAAGCTGCATTTCTAAAAATACAAATTTTTTTGTTGCTTAGTACACTTGCTTAGTACACCTACTTAAAATTTATTTTGGTTAGTTGACAATGCAATATTTATTATTTCCATTTATTTATTTATTTATCAAGTTTTCATCTAATATTTATTTGAATTTTCAGCTTTATTTCACTGAACAAAAACAATTTTTGATAACACTTTATTTTAAGGTGTCCGTGTTACACATGTTACATGTACTTACTATTATAATAACAATTAATTATGCATAATTACATGCAAGTAACCCAAAGCCAAACCCTAATCCTAACCTTAGTTAGGATGTACATGTAGTAAATTAATATTACTCAGTACTTACATGTATAATTACACTGTAACAAGGACACCTTAAAATAGTGTAACCCAATTTTTAATAATAGTTTGATATTTTTACTAATATTTAAAATTTTAGTAAACAATATCAACACTGTCACATAGTTACTTTTAATCAGAGCAAATCATTTTTTTTTACTACATTGTCCTGATGTATTTCTCAGGCAGGAGTGTTTAGTATGAGTACGGTGAAATCTGTCGCTAATATTCTCCGTCTTGACAAACACACACACACTGGAACTAATTGCCTCACTTTTGAAGCACATGTCTGATTTTCTCAGCTGATGTCCTCAGACGGTTAGTGTTGACCTTTGTGTGTGAATGACTAGTTGCTCGTTAACATTTACCAGTGCTCCCACTCTCATGGAGAACTGTATCTTAATTAGACCAGTGACCTTTGCTTATTGAGCGGTTTGGGAAAAACTAGCTCTTTATCCATCCTGTGCTCCGTCTCCGTCTGACACTACACAGATATCTGGGCTCAAACCTGCTGCCTTTCCCTGCAAATATATAGTGTTCATGTGATGAGCACATGCATCTGAACCTACAGCAGTTCGCTTGAGACATTTAAAAAAGCCTGAATGTCACTGCATTATGTAACAGTGTCTCTACATGGGCATCAAACTCTGCAAAAAACTAGTCTAGTTTCTAGGACAAACATCTAAACATCCTTAAATCAATACTAAAGCAAAACCACATAAAATATGTGACCCTGGAGCACAAAAGCAGTCTTAAGTCGCTGGGGTATATTTGTAGCAATAGCCAAAAATACATTGTATGGGTCAAAATTATAGATTTTTCTTTTATGCCAAAAATCATTAGGATATTAAGTAAAGATCATGTTCCATGAAGATATTTTGTAAATGTCCTACCGTAAATATATCAAAACTTAATTTTTGATTAGTAATATGCATAGCTAAGAACTTCATTTGGACAACTTTAAAGATGATTTTCTCAATATTTTGATTTTTTTTGCACCCTCAGATTCCAGATTTTCAAATAGTTGTATCTCGGCCAAATATTGTCCTATCATAACAAACCATACATCAATGGGAAGCTTATTAATTCAGCTTTCAGATGATGCATAAATCTCAATTTCAAAAAATTGACCCTTATGACTGGTTTTGTGGTCCAGGGTCACATATTAGATATTAGCTCTTGCTTTCTGAAAAATTAATCAAAATGAAGTGAGTTTAGGTCACTTTGCTGCCTAAGTAAATGTATCTTGATTTAAGATTTGGATATTTGTACTGGAGAACAAGACAAAAATACTAAAGCAAGTGTATATTTACAGTATATTCACAGTCATTTTTGCTTGCAATATAAAATTAAGCGTTGTGGACATTGCAGTGATATTACAATTAGTTTCTTAAAGAAAAAGTTTTGCATTAAGATGTTTTAATAGCATCTCTGATTTATACTTTAGTAGCATTAGTTGAGTTGGTAGGTTTCATTCATTTTTATGAATCCGTTCAGATTGTTTGCATGAATCTATGCATCTAATGTATGGCATAAAAATTTCTGGGACTTTTCATTATTATTTTTTTGAGAAAATGCATTCTGTAAATATTTCTGTTTATCACTATGTCTTGTTATAATGGTGCAATGATTAAATATTATGCCTCAGTTTATTTACAGTGTAAAACATGCCTTGATTGACTGACTCGTCTCTCACAGGGGACACTGCAGAAGTTTGTAGACGACCTGTTTGAGACCATCTTCAGTACGGCCCACCGGGGCAGCGCGCTTCCTCTGGCCATCAAATACATGTTTGACTTCTTAGACGAGCAGGCCGACAGACACATGATATCAGACCCCGACGTCAGACACACGTGGAAGAGCAACTGGTGAGTTTGTGTGCGTCTCGAAATCGAGGAGTGCATTAAAGCATGCATGCTCCCTCTGTTGGTGTTTGAACGCCATTCCTCTTTGTCTGCAGCTTGCCGTTGAGGTTCTGGGTGAACGTGATCAAGAACCCTCAGTTTGTGTTCGACATTCATAAGAACAGCATTACAGACGCGTGTCTGTCCGTCGTGGCTCAGACCTTCATGGACTCCTGCTCCACGTCAGAACACAAGCTGGGCAAAGACTCGCCCTCCAACAAGCTGCTCTACGCTAAAGACATCCCCAACTACAAGAACTGGGTGGAGAGGTACGGCACGGAGACAATTTCACTGGTTTTTTGGTTTACACTCGAAAAACTGCATGCTGTTAGCTGCATCTACTGTGTTGGATGATATATCACATCCTCGTAACATATATTTGCAATGTATTGTGGATGATTTTGCACTTTTTATCTGAGCAAGTTTCATAAAGAACATGCCATTAGACTAGTTTTGCATTAAAACACGTTTTAATAGTGTCTCTAATTTATATTTAAAAAAAAGCATTAGTTGAGTTGGTTTGATTCTTTTACATTAATAAGTTCAAATTGTCTGTTTGCATGAATCAGTTGATCTTTTAGACAATATATGGAATCACTCAATGTTCACAGAGGTCTCTGTGGGGAATTTTTCATGTATTAGAATAAATTTTTTCTGAAGAAATATTTCTGTTTATCACTATGTATTTTATATTGCAACAATGATTAAATATTATGCATTTCATTTAATGGCTTAAAAATAGTGTAAAAAATGCCTTGATTATTAGATTTTACATTTAAATAGTTTGCATGTTGAATATCATCAAAAATATGTAGATATAGTTGTTTTACACTTCTGTTCAAAGGTTTGGGGTTGGTTCTGCTCACCAAGGCAGCATTTATTTAATTTAAAAAAATGTGAAATATTATTAGAATTTAAAACAGCTGTTTTCTATGTGAATATCTGTTAAACTGTAATTTATTTCTGTGATGCGCAGCTGAATTTTCAGCATCATTACTCCAGTCTTCAGTGTCACATGATCTTCAGAAATCATTCTAATATGCTGATTTGCTGCTCAAGAAACATTTCTGATTATTATCAATGTTGAAAACAGTTGTGCTGCACAATATTCAATTTGTGATACATTATCATTCAGATGTTTGGGCTCAGTGAGAAATTGATACTTTTATTCATCAAGCCTGATTCACTTTATTTTTCAGGATTCACAGATGAATAGAAAGTTCAAAAGAACAGCATTTATTTGAAATAGAAATCTTTTGCAACATTATAAATGTGTTTACTGGCACTTTTGAATTTAATTCAAATGAAAAAAAATCATAATGACCCCAAACTTTTTAAATGGTTTATTCAGAAACCATTGTTTTTGGTGCTAGAGAACATTATAATTGTACATCTAGCAAATTAAATGCTATATAGTGTAAGATATGAAATCTTCAGCGCTTCAGTGTGAAGGGTGTGTGAGTTAAAGCAGACATCTGGATTGATATGTTTGATCTGCTGATGGCTGTAAATCTGTGTGTGTGTTATGCAGGTATTACTCTGATATCTCGCGGATGCCTGCGATCAGTGATCAGGACATGAGCGCGTATCTGGCCGAACAGTCGCGTCTGCATTTAAAGCAGTTCAACAGTATGAGCGCGCTGCACGAAATCTTCTCCTACATCACCAAATACAAGGACGAGGTGAGAACCGAACGCAGCTCAGGCCTCAGAACGCTCTCCGTCTGCCGTGTCACTGAATTCACTGGGTTTTCTCGTTCTGTGTAGATCCTGTCGGCGCTGGAGAGGGATGAACAGTCGCGCCGCCAGAAACTGAGGGTTAAACTGGAGCAGGTGATCGACACGATGGCTCTTTCCAGCTGATCGGGACTGGAAGCCTCCGTGTGTGTTTATACACCAGGACAAAGCCACAACGCTGAATGTAGGTGGTGTAGATTTTGCGTTGTTGGACAAAGACGCTCTTTCCTGTTTTGAAGAGACAATGAGGACGTTTGGGACCTCTGATGAAGTCATGTGACCGTGTCACGAGCCAATGATCGCGACGGATCAAAGGACACTCTAATCTGATTGCGTGTTTACTATGTTTATTATTTTGTACAAATGTTATCGACTCTCCGCTCTCTTTGCCACTTGTGTTTCTGCTGAATTTTGCACAGTTTACAGAATCAACGAGCAACTGCCTCCATCTCATGCACACAAAGTTGACATTACACAAATGATAAAAAGAAGGAAAAAAATAACAAAAAATATGAATAAAAATCTTGTCCTGTGCCATGTTTTATTTGAATGTTGTTTAATGCAAAAAAAAAGGTTTGTGAAGTAGGAATGTGCTCTGATTGAAAAAAAATTATGACAGGAGAAATATTTCATCCAAAAATGACACGTTTTTAATTTTGACTGAACTGTTTCTTTAAAGCAGAGCTTTAATTACGGGTTCATCAGATGCTCCTCTTGATTTTAGCTAAATCAGCTCACTCCACCATGTGCGCTCAGATCATTAAACGCGTTCGTCCTCCTCGTCTTTCAGCAGAAATCACTACGTTTAGTGAGACTGAGCTGAAATAAATGAATGAAAAGGAGGCAGAGTGAATTGTTTCAGATGCATGAGTCAGTGTTTCTGCGGCGTGTCGATACGCTCATTCATCAGTCCTCCACCCTCCGTGATCAGAAAAGAGAACTGGGCTTTTGTTTTTAATGAGATGGGCCTGATTGATTCGGACTGATCCATCGCTCTGCTTTCACTGATCTCTTTAAGAGGAGACGTCTCGTTTGTCAAACTCTTTTTGTTTTGATCTGTTTGTTTCCTCTTGAACCTGTGAGTCGTCGTTTATGAGCGAATGTTTTAGTGCTTCATAAAGTGGTACGAAGTATAAAATGGACAGAGACAAAAACAACAACAGTATCAGTGAGGAAATATCATTCTAGTTTCTCTATTTTTTTTTAATCGATCTTCCATGTTCTCAATGAGTCTTTTCCGAAGTTTTTGGCCAGTTTCTCGCATCAGATTTAACTCAAAGAGCCTGTGAGATCAACATGTCTATTAGATTTCAGTGCATCATATGCTGGTCTTCTCCTAAAAATGAACAAATTAAATTTTAGCTGGTTTACTTTTAGCATTTAAAAATTGCAGCGTTTTTCTTCCAGGAAACCAGTACAAAAATATTGATGATCTTGCTATAAACTACAACAAAAATGGCTAAATTAAAAAGCTATTAACTGTTTTGTAAAGTAATGAGATGGATTATTAATTGGTTAATTGATTAATTGGAAATATGACAGCAAAGGGAAACCGTACTCATCAGGCCTTTTCATGGGGTCTCTAAGGCTTATTTTACTAAAATATCAAATTAAAGTCCTGTTTATACTAAGAATGATAACTATATTAGCATCCACACCAAAGGACAATAATATTGCATATTTTAAATGTGCACTGCTGTTATGTTTTGTGAATAAAATTGCAGTTCTATTTTGCAGTGATTTTGATTTGCTTTGATTTTTATTGTTCATCAGCTATAAAAATAAATTTGTCTGAAAGTGATTCCAAATAAATATTTCCTTGTAATGTGGACTCTGCTAAAACATTGTGGTTAAAGTTATCATTCTTGGTGTGAACCGGTTTAATGGTTGTACTGTAACTAAAGTAAAGCTCTGCTCTGATAGTGAGGTCAAAGGCAGGTAGTCAGGTGGCATCATCCTCATCCTCAGTGACAACATTCAGTTTTACCCGGAGACAAAAAGAAGAAAAACAGACTTTATATTAACACTGAAGTTTCAACTTTGTTGGTTTGGCTTTCTTCCTGCTCGACTGGTTTGTTTTGACAGATATTACGATCTGATCTACATAATCTTCATGCAATAACCTTGTGCTGTCAGTGGGTTGGTGCATGTCTTCACTTTGCACAATCAATCCTGTATCGGTTGATTTCGACTGATGGAGGTCGTGTTGGTGTTTATGGTCAGTGTAACTGCAGCGGACGGCCCGTTGACCTTCTAATCAGTCTGGTTTGACGTCACATGCTTTAAAATGAGTTCCAAACATCTCAGGATCTTCCTTCCGCTCTTGAGTTTGTCTCTCGACCAGAGACTGGACTCACTGGTGATGTTCTGGACGTTTGGGTTGCGGTTCTTCCCAGGGACTTTCAGTGTTTACACCCAACTTTCAAATCACATGTACAAAAAAAAAAAAATTGTGTTTTAATTTATTTATATTTTGATCCTGTTGTTGTGTTTCTTGGATTGAAATGTGTCTAAACTGGTGCTTTTGGAGTGTTCTCTGCTTTCCTTTCATACATTGCTGTAATAGCTTCTACAATTTTCATGAATCTGCTCTTTAACTCAAGATCTCTGTGAAGGTCCGCGTTGATAACACGCAATAATACTGCGGCACAGATACGAAAGCTCTCGTGTCTAACCTCATCCCTCTTTTTCTTTGTTTCTTTCCAGTAATTTCTAAAAAATAATAATGAAGTATCTGTCCTTCAGACCAGAAAAAAAAGATGCAGAGATGAAGCAAGATAGTTTGTGTTGTTGGTGAAACTGAAATAACAAAAGACATTTGAACAATTATGATTCAGGACTCAGACTGTCACTGGTTTCTATTCATGTGTAAATATGTTTTTTTTTTTTTTGGCAGATTTACTACTTGTAAATAAATAAGCATCAAGGAGAAATTAAACATGTTTTGCTAAAACCTCTGGTGATCTTCATTCTGTTTTCAAATATGTAAAATCACAGCAGAAATCATGCACGATCTGGAATATTGACTCACAATGGTGTCATAGACTAAAATATGATTTTTTTTTATTATTATTATTTTTGGGATGGTATAATTTGGTGACTTTTGTGATTAGAAAAGGTTGGCCTTAAGAAGTGGTCACACTTGTACTGTTAGCCGTCAAAAAATATGAAAATACAGAGCATTTTTGGTGGATACATTCTACAAATCAGCCACAATACAAAAAAGCACCCAGCAATGAAGGGAATAAACTGTAAAACATCAAGTATATAAAAAAGACTCTTTTGATCTGGTGTGATTAATAATGCTAAAACTAACACTTCAAATCAACATAAAAAAAAAACTAAACTTTGAAAAAGTAGTCTAATCTAAATATCCAAATGCAAAACCTAATAAAATTGTCTAAAAATACTGTTCTCAGCAACTAGAGATAATAAATAGAGATAATGCATAATCATTTTATACTGTATATTTACTGTATATGTAGTACATCTAGTGTCTACACTGTAAAAATGATTTTGCAAAGTTGTAAATAAAGTTTTACTTCAAAATTTTGGACATTTTTTTATAACTATTTATATTTCTTTGTAGTTATTAAATTCAAAATCCAACACTAATCCTACTCCATTTGCACTGAATTAATTGAAAACCTTTTATAAAATGTTTTCCCTAATATTTTTAAGTGCTGATGAAATTCTTTCAAAATACTAAATATTAACGTTAAAAGATTTATAGATAGCCGAGTATATTCATTGGCACATTGCGTTTACATAATGATATGTCATTTGCAGCCATATCACCCTGTAGCCCAAGACTGGTTGCCCACTGAAGCTAAGCAGGGTTGAGCCTCGTCAGTACCTGGATTCCTTCGAAAAAGAGTGGGGGTGTAACCCTGGCATCCTGGGCAAATTCGCCCATTGGCCTCTGTCCATCATCATGGCCTCCTACTCATCCCCATATACTGATTGGCTTCTTCACTCTGTCTCCTCTCCACCAATAAGCTGGTGTGTGGTGGGCGTTCTGGCACAATATGGCTGCCGTCGCATCATCCAGGTGGATGCTGCACACTTTTGGTGGTTGAGGAGATTCCCTCCTTCCATGTAAAGTGCTTTGAGTACCCAGAAAAGCGCTATATAAATGTACGAATTATTCATTATTTGAATTGGTCTATCATGATTGGCTGATGCTTCAGGAGGGTCACGGCAAAGGGGTCAAAGTTGAAATTATTAGCATTTGGCGCGCAGTTCAACCGACGCCAGGAGTGAACGCTGGAAATCAGTGTTGGCAGATCGCGAAAAGCCCCTTTATGAAGCTCATTCATTACAGGACTTTCAAAGTGGTCGGATTATTGATGTTGTTTTTCACAATACAAAAATGTCTGCCGTCGCCGATGTCAGTTCCAGGCAGGTCTAGCATTAGATATTTAAACTACTATATGTCTCGGGCACCGCATCACATATTTGATAATTCAAAACATAAAGATCGTTTCTCACGTGAACGAGCACCGATTTGCCGCAGATTTGGGGCTTTTGTCGGTGGCGATCTCTATTAACTGCATTAGCGGAAAATCAGGGCTAAAATTGTGTAGTGTTTGGCTGCAAAACCTGCCAAATGCCTTCCAGACGTCAGCGACTCCAAAGACTATAGAATACCCAAGACGTGTCACTCGTATAGTTTTGAATGGGGGAAAAATGCAATACTCAATATGGCCGCTCTATCGAAGGAAGCCCCGCCTTCTGAGTAAAAGAGCCAATCGCTAATCGGTAAAGTCAGCGTGTCACTGCAGCTGCCATTAGAAGTCCCGGTTGCTATAGAAACAGTCAGCGTTCTGAGACGCGCGCTCAGGACTGCGCATGCACACTGACTGGTCTAGCCTGAAAAATAAGCTTTTTATAACGCTATTGGAGCAAAAGAAACAACATTGATGAGACAGTTGTTGTCAGATTTCATTGGTGATTTCAAATATGAAATTTAATCGTACGCTTGGCGAACAGTTTTGGAGAATTTGATGTTTCCCCATTCAAAGAGATAGGAGCTGCACTTACATGCCTGAGAGGCATTTCAAAGATGGCCGCCGAGTGACATGATTTGCCTTAAAGGGACTTGGCGACTCACCGGCACTTTGAAGACTCACACATTCTGAATCGTCAATCATGTGAACGCACCCCATTTAACTACTTAAATTTGGATCTGTTACACATTTTTTATTGGAATATAGCCCAACATTCACAAAGCTTCCCAATAAGCAGTCTTTTTACATTACATTCAGCTAGCTTTTAGACGTGACTTATTTCTGGTCTTGTGTGGGTGTAAGTGTGAAAAGCACGTTAGAACTAAGTTCTGTTAATTACAGAATTGCAGGTTTTGTGCCCGTCCCTCCGTCACCTCCAGCTCCAGCGGGACGCATCCCACCCGTCTCTGCTGCTCAGGTGAGGAGATCTCACAGGTGAGTGTGTGTCTGATGGAAACAGACCCAGGAGCTCCAGTCATGTGCCAGGCGACTCTGTGGGGTTCAGTCGCACCTGTTCTCCCTCACCTTGAGCCTGTCAAGAGTGATTCAGCTCTCCCTCAGAGTCACCGTTCACTTTAGGACCAGTGGAGCTTGGCATCAGTTACGTCGGTGTGCCTTTTTTTTTTTTTTTAACAAAAACAAAAAGACAATCTGCATTTATTGACAATTCAAAAGGCAATATTTGATTGGATTTTGTTTTGCATACTAGCAGACTTCTAAACTGAGCTGCATGTGAGGTTCAGACGGTGAAGCCGCTCTGGTCTGGGCTCACAGAGGTATAAATGTGGCGTCACTCTAATTTACATGCTCCACGCAGCCTGATCCCGCCTGGACAAAGAGAGCGCCACAGTCGGGCCGTATGTTCTTTGATTTTTCCGGTGTGTTAATCACGACCTCATGTCTCTGGCTTATGGTGATTCAGTCAGAGACACTCACACTCACTGACTCCGTTCAGAATGGAATACTAGCCTACTACTTGCGGAGTACTACAATTTATATTTTGTTTACAACCATTTTTTTTTAGATATGCATGTTCAGTGGTATGCAACATTGCTTGTGAGTGGTGTAAAGTTATCAACTTGAAAATATTAATGGCAGTTAATATTTAATTCAGTTTTCCATAGATGTTTTAATTTTGGTATTCTGGAAAAAAAAGATGTTAATAGTTTAAAGTCAACTTATTTACAGTTAAGTGCATTACATTTACATTGAATTTTCGATCTCAATGCAGTGAGTTTTTCATGCAAGCAGAAAATATCTATTTGGAAGTATTATTTTGAAGACCCCTTCCAAAAATAGTAGCTAATGTTTTAACAGATACCACAGTATTTTGGTTGTCACCATGATTATTGTTTTAAAAGCATGTAAATTGATGTTATTTTCCATAGTTTTGATCCTTACATAAACATGAACGTGGCTTCCTTTCTCAAATCCTTTCCTATAATTGCTGAACCTAAACTATGAAATATGAAAATTAAAAACAAACTGCAACTACTAAAAGCATTGCTGAAACTAAATTGAGATGTGAAGTACATTTGAAAATGGCCTTCAAATAACACATTTGAAGATATAAAACTGCCATAACCTTGATTAAAACTATGGTTACCATGGTAAGTTTTGTCTAACACTATCGTAGTGCACCCAAACAGCTGAACAAAACGCTTGTGAGTGCGTTTTGCTGTTCTCTTGGATTCACTGAAGACTGATTCAGAGAAAAGCTGGTGGCCAAACTGGCCTGTATCATGAATAATTCTGCTCACTTTGTCTTAGAGCTGCTTTAGCCACCGGCATCTTCCAGCACAATGTTTTAAGTCGTGCTGCCGGGAATCTTTGCTGCCTGCTGGAACGTCTTCTCTTTATTCTACCACTGAGTTTGCCTGCGTGTGACGGCTGGCTGGTACCCGAGCCAAGAGGAATGACATTGCACAAGGACACATCTTCTTATTCATGGACCCTGTGGCATTATCATGCATATTATACACTCTTTCTGTCTAACTATGCTGTGTGCATGCGTGTACTACATCACTTTGTGCTTAGTTTGGTGGTGGTCATTGCTCTGGTATCAGTAAATGCATCTGTCTACACAGATTTTCATTCAAAACATTTGATTTTTTTTTTTTCAATGCAAAGTTGAAGAGAGGAGCTTTTAATTTAATTTGGATAAATATAAGTCTGTGATGTAAAGATGCTCTGAGAGGAAATTAATGTCTTTGGCTTATATAAAGGCAGCATGCATTGCGTTTTTTCACATTTTCTGCTCTTGTTTTCTCTCTGCCTTTTCCTTTCCCTCGCTTCGACAGCTATCTTACAATGTCGTTTCCTTTACCTCCAATCAGGTCAAGCCCCAGAGGAGCAGCGTGTCTTTCTGTTGGTAGCAGTCAAGCCTCTCATCTGCACTGAAGGATGGAGGGGGTAGGATGGATTAACAGGAACCAGCGTTGTCAGCACAAGTAAAACAGACATGCACCTGTGAAAGCGGGTGATATCGGGCGATTCTGATGGTTTTATTTTAGATTTTATACATTTAAATGCAGTAAATTGAAGTGCACCATCATGGGTCAAATTAAATGTGAAAATACAACAACCACAAGTTTACTAGAAAACAAATTTCCACAGAATTCAAACACTGACATAGTTCTACACATGCCCTGCCTTTGTTGCATTTTTTTTTTCTTCATTATTTCACCTAACTTAGTAGCACAATAGACACTTTCTAACACAGCTTGCCATGTTTAAATCTATTCTGCAGGGTTTCCCCAAACCAGTGCAGAAAAGAAAACAGCTGAAACCTTACAGTAACTGATTTCAGCCTTTTTGTTAACTTTAACAATATGCTCTTTTTCCAATGCCATCCAAACTCGAACGCCCAAATTGGATGGCAGGCAGTGAGTGTTTCCAACTGGCTAAAAAAGGGAGGGCAGGCCCTTTTACTCTTGTGCTGTTTATTGCATTCACAGAGACATAAGGAGACATTTTGTGTGATTTCTTCCAAAGAACAAGGCCACTAAATATCAGTCTGGTTCTTCCATCAGGTCAGACTGACTGGCATCTATAAGTTCTAATGCAAAGGCATGTTGATGGCATTTTAATCTTTAGTAGTGCTGTAGTTGTAAGGGATGATGAGATGACACATGGATCCCGACTAATCTTAACTTGATGATCAGCACAAGTCTTGAGCAATATCTGAAATTTGTTCATTAGCACAAGCATTCTGTTCTTGTTCTTGTTGTCTCTCGTGGTTTCTCAGCCTCCAGCGTCTGAAGGTGTGCTGCTGTCCAGGGTGCTGAAGGTCTTTCCACCAACCCAATCCCACTCTAACTCTAGGCATCAAACTGATCTCTGTGGACTCTAGAGAAGCGTATTCATCTCTCAGAAATTATTTGTATCACCGTAAGTTGATGCCAAAAATCTTCAACACCAACTTAGTGGTATTCATGATGGTCTTGGAGTGCAGTGCATCATCCTGGATTGACTGTCTTGTTCTCTGGCATCATTTGCTCATGTTTGATGCCGTTATTGATTAGTTCGTACTCAACAGCACTAATTTTATCAACCTGCTACCTTGTAAATGTGACTTTATTTCCAGGTGGTCTGGTGCACTTTGACTCCTTGAAGTTGCATAAGGCTAGCCAATCAGATATAAACTATTTCATTTTTGTGAAATATGCATCAGAGAAGTGAACAGGCTGTGGGTGGTTCGTGGGCTGATGGGTCTAGATGGGTCTCAGGTGCTGGATGGCATAATCAAACACAATATTCTCATGGTCCCAGGCAGACCTTGCAGTCTGGCACCAAACAGTTCAGCTGTGCATTTCTATTACAGAAAGTTTTCTCCTCTTCAGTCAAGGGCGAATAACTTATGATGCGAATCTGTGTCCAATAGCGTGGCCCTTATTGGGGGGTAATTCTTTTTTTTTTTAAATGTTAACCTCTCACCCCCTCATTTGTTTCTCCAGTAGAAGTTTGTAATGTTTGCAAATGTTTTTAGTGGACGGGCACCTCTAAAGAGAGAGTTTAGAGGACTAAAGAAAATGGCATAAGTTGTATGGGCTGATTTTTGTGATGCTTTAATGGTGCTTTTTTGGTTGACAGCCTCAGTCCTTATTATGGAAACGAGCAGTATAACCTCTTGTGTTCCACAGAAGAAAGAATATCATACAAGTTTGGAATGACATGAGGATGAGTACATAATCATTTTTATTTATGCCTTTAAGTAACCTCATCCCTGCATAATGTTATTTTAGTGGTTTTCATCCATAACATCCATGTATTTCCCTCTCCTGAGTTGCACAACCTCTTAAAGCTGGACTTGCCAAAATCCAGTGCTGGGGAGCAGGCAGATTTTCTACACCAATATCAATTGGCCATTCCCATTGGATGAGCTACACTTGTACATGCTGCCAGAGCCCCGTGAGTGATTCCCTGGATGAAGATGGCATGGAGAGAGTCAGAGGAGAGCAGCAGGCCTGATTGTGTTCTCCTGATCACCTGTGTTCACCTGACCCTGTGTTGGCTGGTTTCCATCCGTTCTGCTGAACCTTGTCAAGCATTAAATCTTAAACTTTTCAACTCAAGAGATCTGTTCCAAAACCTACCGGCTGTCTATGTAAGAAGCATTTTTAAGATGCACTCCTGACAATAAGTCTGTTGCAAAAGGTAGAAACCGTCTACGATGGGTGGAAAATCCAATTTGGAAAAAAAAAATTTTTGCATTTGATAAAACTGCATTAAATTCTTCAGTATCCGTTGTATAACTGAAAATAGTTCCGTTGGCAAAATACATTCAAATCAGTTGAGTCGAATCTCCTGGGTACCTGTGGAGTGCTATTTGTATGATGCACTATTTTGAACGAGCTGCTGTTTGTGGATTGCCAAATCAGTGTTTTAAGAGGTTCCTTGACAGTCACGATGCTGCCTTAAAAGGTAGCTTCCTGTGTAGGTCACCAGGGTTTGGAGCAGAGCCATTGTTGAGCTGTTTCAAATGACCTGCAGATAAGCTCACTGCACACTTGGCAACATTACAGTTGACAAACAAGCTCTGTGTGTTTAATTAATTATGAGTTGGCAGACGGGCCAAGAATCACATATCTGACAGAGACAGAAGGCCTGATAGGACCAGATCTGCTTTAGTATCCCATGCACTTTGTTCTGGTTCAACACAAGAGTCCATTCTTTCAATGCAATGTTTTTACCTTCTCTTTCAAGTGTGAGGAATAAACTGGAAGTGATATCAGTTGTGTTTTTTAACAACTCCTCATTAGAATGGACTGCCAGAAGTTACGATAATTTTACACAACAGCAAATTAATAATCAAACGAACTATTTTTGAAATGATATCCGGACACCACTCGGTTCATTATAATTGCAACGTTTCTATTTTTAGGAAAATAGTAGGAAGTATCCAGTATACGGTGTGCAGTACTGAGTACGCAGATTCCTCACACAGTCCCTGTGTCTCTTATTAATGATGGGGGCGGAAAGAAGCCACACTTTTCATTAACCTTCAGGCTTCATAATTCACAAGCCCATGTTCTTCCTGCCTTCGTTTAATGTTCTTCTCTGCCAGCCGTCACAGATACTGATGACTTCCTGTGACTCTTGCTTCTTAAAGTAGCCAGTCAGTGTTGACATGGTGTCATTTCTCCCGCAGCTCCAGCGTGATTAGTCACATGGCGTTTACGACTCAAAGTGTTGTGGTCCTGACTTCTGCAGGTCCTGCGGCAGCTGAGTAACTGCCATTGAGATGAATGGGACTGATAATGGATTCTCTTTCCAGGTATTATAGATGACACAAGGGTGAGTACAAAATGACGATATTTGCATTGTTAAGTCAAAGCTGTAAAACAATACAATGTCGAAAAGACAAAGATACAAGACTGTGTACCTTTTGAGGTCATGAACTACTTAATAATGCAAACAAAGCATTGCAAATCATGTAATCAACCAATAACAGCAAAATAATAATATTGAATTGAAAGTCAGTATTAGCAGTGTCCATATAGATTTTTTTTTTTTTTTGTAAGTGCATAAATTGTTTGAGAGTGTAGGAATACTGAACTGATTGTGTTGTTCATAGTGCTGTATGTGAGTGTGTGGTCATTATTATTTTTTCCTGTGTTTCCATGGTAACAGATACTTCTCTGATTGCTGGATCTCACTTGAGGACTGTGGGTAATGAAGCTCGTCTTTGGCCTGTGTTGAAGGGTTTATACATTATCCCTAAAAATCAGTTCCTCTATGGAGAAGATGAATAGTATGTCTTCTTCCAGACCAGAACACTACTGTTGCTCTCTGACACTGTAGAGAAAGTTTGTCACAGACACTGTGGTAATAGATGAGGAGGATCTCACTGTACTCTGTATGAACCTGAAAACTTTATTCAACTCTCAGATCCTCGAGTCTTTCATTGAATAACATTAATCACTGTTGACTCATGAAACTTTTCAAAGAGGATTCAGTTCATTCTGTAGTTTCTGAAGGTCACTCTAAAGAGCATTGAACGTGAGAAAGAGATGGACAGCATGTTCCTTGCACAGAAATCTTGGCAGTGTCTATAAAAAAGGTACTGGAGTTGGAATTTAAGCTTTAAATCATGAATAAAGTCATTTTTCTTTTCAACAAATGGTTTGTGAAAGGATGTGCTTAATCTTGCACTTTTGTTCATCCAGCTTGGGAGGTGAAAACCTATTTTATTTTCTGTATATTTTCTGAGCTTATGATTTTTGCAGCACTGTTACCAAACGCGTGAGAATGTATGAACAGTTTATAATGTTTGACTGTGTGATTTTATTATTTTCTGGCAATAAACATAACTGAATGGGTAACAAAGTTTACATTTAGACTAAATGCAGCTGTGAGGCAAGCTAGTTTAAGACCAAACACTGGTTTTGCAATTAATTGCATATCATTTGAACTGATGTCTAAATTGTGATACTTTTGACACGTTATGATTTTACTCATAAAGAATACGTTGAATAGGCAACTCCAGACTAACTCTTTCTTTATGCCCCTTGTGCCAACATTGTATTAATAAATAGATAAATCTGGATATATTGTTTAATTTATTAATTAATTTATTATACTATTTTTCACTTGTTTCTCATCATAATTATAGCCTTGGTAGCTGGCATGGTGCTAAATTATAAACATACAATTACTGGATACAAGACCAGTTGTATGTTGGGAGGGGTTTTGTGTGTGTGTGTGTGTGTTGTCATGTTTAAAGCTCGGTACTTTTTATACTGTTATTGTTTTTTTTGTGTTTTTTTTTAAATAATAGTTCATTTAACATTTAATGGTTCTTGCTCCAAGGAACACAAGATTTGTGCTAGCTACACTCGCGTGCGTCTACTCACGCCATGCTTAACCCGGAAGTCTCCTCTGAATTTTCTTTAACCATATTGTGCATTTTCTCATTCTCTTTAACGGAAAAAATAACACACTTCAGTAGCCCTTCAGAAAGCTGTGAGACTCCACCCTGGCGCTGCATCCTTCTGATCTAAAGCGAGAGAGAGATGCAGAGGATAATGCAGGAGAAACAGCATGGAAAGCCTTGGTCTCCATGGTAACGTGTTTCTGCTGTATATACAGCGTTTTAAACGAACACGGCAAGAAAGCCATAAGAGACTGTTTATTCTGTATTATGCCGTAAATAAGAGAAACATCCACATACATATCACTGCATGTATTTGAATTTGAATCACACCGTAGTTTTCTCATAGTTTTGTCTTTCATCTCTTTGTGTTTGTTAGAAGTCCATGCGGATATGGATATTAATGTTGTTGTGTTTGTTGAAAAATGTGGATTGGGCCTGTTTTTCTCTCGATCCTCCTCCATCTTTCATGCTGTTGAACTGGAGGGACGGATGGATGTTGGTTCAATGCGAGCGTCTCTCTGATTCTCTCGCTGTGTTCCTCTGCTGCGCCCGCTGTCACATCGAATAAGCCCAGCAGGTCCGTCGCGCCCCATTTCTCTGGGTTTGCTCCACAGATGTTTCTGGGTCAATAACCTGACCATGTTTAACATGACCGTACACTCGCTTTCATCACGTGTTACCATAGAAACACACCCTCCTGTCTGTGTTGATTCATCATGGATCACATTACTGCCTTTCTGTCTATTCATCTTAATGTAATAGTAATTTAGGAACAAGCTGAATTTTTTGTGTTTTTTTTTAAATAATAGTTCATTTAACATTTAATGGTTCTTGCTCCAAGGAACACAAGATTTGTGCTTTCATTGCCTTAATGGGACACTAATTCGTACCCCATTTATGTAAAGTGCCTCTGTGCTTTCCTTTATCCGTTCTGAATTTTCTTTTTTTTTTTTTTTTTTTATTGAAGCTCGCTTTCATCACGTGTTACCATAGAAACACACCCTCCTGTCTGTGTTGATTCATCATGGATCACATTACTGCCTTTCTGTCTATTCATCTTAATGTAATAGTAATTTAGGAACAAGCTGAAACAATGACTACACTGAAAATGACTCAATGACTGTTTTGATTTTGACTTGTTTTTTTTTGTTTTGTTTATTAAAATATTGAAGATATTAAGGTTGAGATATTATATTAAGAGAATTTATCCTGAATCTTATCTTTTAACCACTGAGATGTTCACATTGAGATTGATATATACAGTCTCAGAAAAAAAGGTACAAAATCTGTCACTGAGGTGTTCCTTTTCAAAAGGCACACCTTTGTACCTAAACAGTCCGTATTGGTACCTTAAAGGTACATATTAGTACCTCAAAGGTACAAAAGTGTACCTTTTGAAAAGGTACTGCCCCAGTGACAGCTTTTGTACCTTTTTTTGTGAGAGTGTATCAAACTTTAAAGTTGGATCTTTTAAAACAACATTACCAAACAAATTCTGTTATACATTATTTTATTTTTAGTTCTGTAGCCTGTTTTGTCTTTTTTGTGTTATAGACGTATTATAGTTTTTCTTTAGTTTTTCTTTAAATGTATACATGGCAGATATTGTCTTTTTTTCTGCTGAGAATGATTTTATGTACTCCTAATAACACACTTTAGTCTTTCTGTGCATCCCTCCAAACTCACACACAGGGAGCATCTAATGTGCTTCATCTGTTTTATAAAAGAAACATTTTTGATTGAATTTTGCGTCTTTTAGAGACTCGTTGCAAATTACATACATTTCATTTTTGTCAGAGGCTCTACTGTGTGTTTGCTAGACCTTGAAGATGATTACAGGTTATACCGTAAGAAGGAATATTCCACAGATGTTCTTTTAGACCCTTCAGAATTAACTTTATTCAGAGTTAGTTCAGTGCAGACAATGAAAATAAATGGTGTCTGACTCTGCCATGCTCCATAGAGGACAAAAAGAGAGCACTATATCATAGTTTATTTTATTCAAGCACTGTATTCCAGATCTAATAACGTCATGTCATAATGTTACGAGACACAAGAACCAACGGTGTTCAGCACAAAACCATTATACTGTATATCTTGAGAAGATAAGTTGGAATATAGTGTTGGAATAAGCTGTATCTCCTATTTTATGACACTTTTACAGGATTCCTGTGCCGTTTGGAAAAGAATGGAATTTGATTTGAGTAATTTCCAGGTCTGGAAAAGTATGGAAAAAAGAAATCAGAGTATGGACAAATATTTGCATTTCCAGACTTTTGCCCCATTTAGTTCTCTATAATAGAAAATTAAGAATTTAATGAAAATAAATGTATCATACAAGATGTATGTTTTCTTGACAGCTGCATGTTTAATGATTCTTTAGTGATTTAGTGAAACACGACTGAATGAATTCAAGGTGCACATTTTCATTATTTATAAGCATTTTAGGTTTCTTCTCACAATATTCTTAGCATTGTATTACAGAGCCTCGAAAAGAATCTTTGCAAAGATAAAAAATATACAGACTTTGTTGTGCACACGAGAAACCATTAAACTTAGCAAACAGGATGATGCTCACTGAGCCACCTATTGCACCGTCAGCCCATTTCGCAGTGTTTTTTTGGCCGTCACAGAGTATGCGTTAAAGCAGACTTATGGCCTCGAAATATGACGTACTGCCCTAAAGAAAGCCACATTTTGAACACTTTTTTTTTTTACAGTACCAGTCTTTTTATAGACCCTTGAACTTGGCAAATAGGACAATGCACACAGCCGTATTGTGCCATCAGCTCATTTCGTGTCATTGTTTCTGCGCCGCCACAGAGGATGCATTCAATTGGACATTAGGCCTTGATATTAGAGGTACTACACTAAGGAAAGCCACATTTTGAGCAAATAGAATTCTATTCATGTGCATTCATGCTCTCATTTTCTTCATAGTAAGATGGCAGTGACGCACAAAGTAATTAGGTTATAGTATATATAAAACTAGAAAATGTAACACGCAAGCATGCAAAAAATAGTTTTTTTTTTTCTTTTTTTTTTTTTAGTGGCTCTGTATGTTGTCACTTCAAGAAAATAAATGTATAAGCCCCTGAGAAAATAAAAATATTTACAGATAACTGTAATATATACCAAATATAAAGCTGAAAATAATGCTAGTATGGAATTTTGAATTGGAAAATGTGTAGGAACCCTGCTTTTATTGTGCTTTTTTGACAGCGTCTGTCCACATTCACTGTCTGTTCATGGAAAAGAGCAGCATGAACCTGCTATTAAACATCTCTTTTGTGTTCCACTAGAAAGAAAGTCCTACGGGTTTGTACCGACATGAAGGTAAGTAATGAGAGTTTTCTTTTTTTGGGTGAACTAACCTTTTGAAAGCGATAGAAAAACTATTTTCATACCTGCAGAATAACTCATGCCACAGTCGATAATAGAGCTTAAATAATAGATCACAGCCAAATATATATAATGTATGATGATCATTAAATTTGATATTTTCATCAAGTGAAGCATAATGCATCTGGGTAGTGGTTTCTGTTCATTATCAACAGTGCGACATCCCGGACATATTCCTGAGAACCAGAAATAAAAAGCTTTGTGAATTTAGTATTTTTTCATGCCATTACATTGTTTAGAGCATAAGAAAAAAATGGTAAAATAACATTTTTGAAAATTTATATTTTATTTATGTGTTATGCTATGTCCTCTGTAGAGGACACCAGGACTCAGTTTTTCTAAAAATAAAATGACAAGAATAGACATGAAAAGGCAAAAACAATGGGAATTTTTTTAAAATCACCAATCAATTTTTAGGTTTCAGGATTTTTTTATACCTAACTTTGTTTAAGGATGGTTCTCAACTATGTTATAAAATATATAACAAAATGATTTGATATACCATTTTGCTTTATGAAATATGTGTGTAAAAATTCCATAAACTGGTTTTCCCATTAAGCACAATGTTATCTATACACTGTATCTAATTTGCATATTAAAGTGCAGTTGGGACAGCATGTTGAAAAAAGAAGTGTAATAATGGGAGTAGTAATTGGCCAGATTTTCATAATAATATCTAATATTTCATAAGAATATTGATATATAATTTGTTTTCCTATTCAATTCTTTTGTCTCCCAAAATGTATAATAAACATGCTTTTAGTCCTGGTGTCCTCTACAGTGGACATGTATCAAATTATGTCCTGTTTCATAACAGGAAGTCATATTTTGATTTGAAACCCCATAACATTTTCCTGAGATGTTGATTTATGACAAACAATTTGAAAATTAATCAGATTTAAATTGTAATTACAAAATATTATCATATTTCCATAAGGATGTACAATTTTATCATTAAATTAATGTCAGCTATTTTTAAAGACCAAGGAGAGGGAGTGGTCATGGTGAAACATCCAAACATTTATAATAAATATGCTTTTAGTCCTGGTGTCCTCTACAGTGGACATGTATGAAATGATGTCCTGTTTCGTAACAGAAGGTCATATTTTGATTTGAAACCCCATAACATTTTCCTGAGATGTTGATTTATGACAAACAATTTGAAAATTAATCAGATTTAAATTATAATTACAAAATATTATCATATTTCCATAAGGATGTACAATTTTATCACTAAATTAATGTCAGCCATTTTTAAAAACCAAGGAGAGGGAGTGGCCATGGTGAAACATCCAATCATTTGGTATCTCTGAAAAGCCCTGAATGTGCTCTGTACAGGACATCCAGACTTAAAACTGTGACATGTGAGGTCTCAGAGAAATTCACTAAAATATAATGTCCACTACAGAGGCAAAAACTCCATAGCTGGGTCTCAGGAGGATATTCAAGCTACATTAAAATACTATATGAGATCTCAACAGTGTCTCAAACTGTGCTCAGATTTGCCAAGATACTAACATCTGCAGTCAAAAATCAGACGTATAGCTCTATATTCTTACGGATTCAGAACTAATGACTGATTTGAGTCTTATTTCTCAAGGAATTAACAGGAATTTAATAAACATGAGACAGATGTGATAGTTGAAAATCGAAATAAATTAGACCGCTTTTACACTGTAAGGCCTAATGCATATAACTAATATTTTGACATTTACATTCACTGAAAACAGAACTGAAAGTAGTGATTAGATGATATTTGGCTATTTTGAAATTATTACCAGTACTTTTCAATGATAATTTCTTTTTTTAAGCCAACATTTTGCACAATATTTATTCATTAATTTATTCATTTTCCACAATTTTGTGTATATCATATTTAGTGCATCTCAAAAATCATATACAGTGTTTGTTATATGTAAGTTGGTTGTCAGTTGTTGTTTTTCATTGCTACTGCTAAATTAAGTTACTGCTTTTAAATACATTGATCTTGCCTGGAAAGTAGCCATAGATGCTGGTATGGCAATAACAAACAAACAAAAAATTATAATTTTGCTTCAAATTTTGTGTAACAGCTTTTTATCAGCCATCCTGTGCTCTAGATATTGATATCTACATCAACCGTAATAATGGTCCATCACTAGTCAGATGATTTAGAGACAATTTTGAAAATGTCCCAAATCGGATGGAAAAAAAATCCAAATCTCATATGCAACAAGATCCAGTCTGTGCCAGATACAAAATCATAATTGGTTGACAGTATAAATGCTGCCTAAGTTTCCTGAGCTATAAAAGCGCAACCTCTTCGTCTGGGATTACAGATATTTATAAGTCTGTGGCTACTATGGCATTTGATTATTTGCTGCTACTGTTACACACAATGCTCTTTGAATTCACACTGTTCTCCGTCAGCATTACAGGGCTCTGATGCTGGAGTCGGTTCATCTGTAGGCAGGAGAGGAGTGTGTCAAACGCATCAGCAGATGGTGAACCTCATCAAAAGAGCCGCTGGACTGCACTGCTGTCATCAGAGATCAGAGGCCGCGACACCGACCAAACGGCATAAGTGAAGAGCATGAAGAGTCAAACAAAGCTCGTTTTCTGAGACGTGCAGATGGAGGGGTCAGAATCTGGCATAGACGGCGTGAAAACATGGACCCGACCATCAAATAGAGACTTTGTGCCATCACACCAAGCAAGCCGTCAGTCGGTTCCATTAACGTATTTGTGACGTCTGCAGATCTCAGACCAGTGAAATATGATTTTGAACAGGAGTGTTCCTCGTAATCTGTCATCAAAATGTAAAAACCTGCTCCTCCTCTGAAACTGGTTTCCTTTGGACTGACGTCATCAAGTCCTCTTAGTTTTCAACAATGGTATGTACCCCCTTTCTGATGATTCAATTAATTCATAATTCCTAAAATGAAGCTGTCCTGCTGTCCATTTTCTCATTAAATAATTAAAAAGTCAGATTGCACACTGTATTGTCAACTGTGTTTCTCATTCTTTCAGAAGAGCCCATCATGCAATCAGTATGGTACTTTTGTGACATTGGCAATAATTAAATGGTGGGAATCTAGACTTTTTGCTGAACGAAAAACCCACAATTTACACCTTCAGACTTAATTGAACTAACCTCTTTAAATTAGCATTCTCTGATTATTGCCAGCTTTGGTACTAGACTTCATTATCACTCAGGTCATATTCGCACCTTTTGGCCTTGTAATATCGTTAGTAGTTATTTAATTAGAGTAAGATGTGCTAATATTGATATATCATACTGACTAAATGCTGGTTTCCTTGCAGGGCTTGTAACTCACTGCCTCGTTTAGCGTTTGATATTTTTGCACTTATTCTAGACATTTGTCAATTAAGAATATTATAGTTGACATTTAACTCACACTTGAATACTTAAATATCCAGAGATGTTCAAACTACTATTGCAATAAAACTCGCTCAAAAAGTCTCATGTAGTCAGACTTCTAATGATCAGAATAAAGTCCACGTTGGAGTTTATTCAGGCCAAGAGCTGTCCATTTAGACAAAGTCTAAAGACTGTCTGTTCAGCACGAAATGCATCCAGTCATAGTTTTCGATTTTATGTGCCATTTAGAGGCGGATTTATGTAAAGTACATCACGCTACAATAATAGAAAGAAAAAGTTGATTTAAATAATGAAACAATGGCACAGAAAATACTGAAAATGATTTGTTTCTATCTAAATGTACTGTACTTATTTCAACTCAGTAAAGAGGATTTTGTTTCCTGGCAGCTTGTGTGTATTTGATCCCGGAAGTTGCATAAATCCAGCCAATCAGATGAGAGCTTGCCAGATCAAGTAAGTACTTTTTTTTTGCAGTATGCATCGGATGGTCAGTAAACAGACTGCGAACTGTGCATCTGAGACAGGCAATAAGACACTTTATTGTGTCTGTGGAGGGATTATGGTAAAGTGGGGGAAACCAGTATGAAGTGTTATTGACACAGTAGGATTATCTTGTGTTTGAAGTTCTCTCACATGCATTCAGATTCCCATTCATAGACTTTAAGACACAACCAAACAGTTGCTGAGTCACTAGACAGATCCAGTGTATTAAATGGACAAATGTTTTGTTTTAGTATTTGTAATTACTGTTCAATCTGAACTGTCATAAAAATAATGAACTCTAAAACAATAGTGCAAGCCTGTTATGTTTTACATTTCTGAATTTGGCAGCAGCTTTGGTTTCTGTTAGACATGCATTCATCTGAATTGTTTCAAAAATGCTCTTTTTTTTTAAAAAACATCAGGCAAAGGCCATAACTGAGGTTGATGCTCAAGACAAAGCATGCATAAATATTTTTTTCTCTTGTTGTGTGTGTATATATAAATAATGCAAATGCATTTTGTGCACATACATATATATTACTCTCTCACATACACAACTTTCATGTACACACACATGCAGACAAGATGTTGAGCAGAGGTTTCTAGTTCTCAAGGTGTTCCACTGTGAGCACGTCAAAACACATAATGAAAGGAGACAGATTGAGGTCAATTTGACTCTCTCTTTGTTTTAAAGGGTTTGAGGGAAGAAATAGACACACTGAAGCATGAACAAATCAGTATGACTAACAGAAAGAGAGTGACAAGGTTTGTGTGTGTTTGTGAACGACGGGACTGGGACGTGTTTGTGTGCGTCTTGGCAGTGAATGTGTTCCTGTGTTCACTGGGGAGAACATGCAAACACACTTAGATCTGTTATAACACACATTTTATGTTATTATTCGTCTTTTTCCTCCTCATGCCAAAAGAAGAAAAATCAAGCATAACACTTTTCTGTTCTGTCACACGTTTTGGAAAAATCCACATATTTCTCACAGTATCCAGTGTTGTTCTTTAACGGCACATTATGTGAGAACTGCGCTGGAGAAAATCATATTCTTCATCAGTATTTTTGTCATGTTTTGCAGTAAAAATGTCTGGTAACCCTTTACAATGCTTCATTTGTTAACATTAGTCAGCTACATTAGTAAACACAAACTAATAATGAAAATACTTCTACAGCATTTAATAATCCTAATGTACATTTTTTTTTTTTATCTGTTACTATTATTTAATACACTGTGAACTAACATGAACAAACAATAAACAATTCTATTTGTATTAACTAAGATTATAAGTGCTCTAAAATTACATTGCTTATTGTTAGTTCGTTAGTTAATGCATTAGCTAATGTTAACAAATGACACTTTATTGTAAAGTGTTTTCAAATGTCTAAACTTCCTTAAGACAAGATTTGAAATATATCTTTTATATGTGTTAGTGTTTGTTGTTGTTGTTTGTTTGTTTTCCTCTTTTAAGCATTATCATTATTTGTGCAGATATGATTTATGGATGTAGTTCAGGGGGATTGAATCAAAGAGGTTCAAATGAGTTCAAGTGTTGCAAACTGAAGGGTCACTTGTCATTTCTGAGACCCTTTTCCCTCCAGATCGACTGATATTTCACTAATTGCAGTTCAGGCTCCCTGGAGCATGCTGGGATTGAGGGGTGCAGTGGTGATGAGGCCAAAGTGAAATTCAGATCTTGGGGGAGAAAAAAAAAAACACTGTACATTTTTTTGCTTTCTAATCCTTAACTATCAGCTCAGAAACACATAAAAACACAAATGCAGAAGTGAATAGAGTTCATTGCAGTTGCACAGTTCTGTCGTGGCAGTAACAGTAAGCGTTAATATCATGTAGCTGCTATAAACAGTTGTTTGACAGATAAAATGAAAATGAAGATAAAAATGAACATTTGAGTTATGAATAATTAAGTTCAACAACCAAACTGTGCTCACAGGATATTGTAGGAAACATCTCAAGGACATCTACACAGGCTTCAAAAGCCATCTAGATGAAGACATCTCAGTAGACAAGATATTTTGCACAAATAAATTGAAGCTTTATCTCCATTTATTGTCTGAGAATGCAGCATTTCTGTAAGTAATGTTTCATTTTCTACTTTTTACTTGATCAAGCGCAACCTCCAGCTCTCTCCATTTTTTTCTGCAGTTCTCTCTCTCTCTTTCTTTCTCTCTGTTTGTCTGTCACATTCGATCTGCGTTTTGCACAGATGGAGGGGTTTGGGGTCCAGACTGCTGCTTTACTCAGCTGGTTAACATCGACTGTTCCTCCCTGACAGCGTGTCAATACTCACCAATTTACAAGCACATTAAAAATCGACCCCAGATAAAAGGCTATTTCTGCTAGAAATACATTTGAGCAGAGAAAGAAACAGAAAAAGAGGTGAAACCACTTGAGGGAGAAGGGACAACCAGTGAAATTACAGCCTTGTTTTTGTGTCTTAGAAAGAAAGAGTTTTTTTTTTTTGTAAGCTAGCACCAACTGTTTTGTTTGACAAACAGATGCAGAACATAGAGGGATAAACATAGGCCTTTCTCATTTGTGTGAGCTTCACTGAGCATCACTGCTGATCCAAAAGATCTCTATGGCTCCAAAACCTAGTGAGCTGCCTATGCAGGCAACATTTTTACATTTACATTTATGCATTTGGCAGACTCTTTAATCCAAAGCAACTGACAGTGCATTCAAAGTACACATTTTCTCAGTTCTGGCTTGCTCTGGGAATTAAGCGCATGACTTTTGCTAGCGCCACCTCTGTTTGAGCCACAGGAAAGTAGGATTTTAAGGCATCACAGTTGGATTGGTGATAAGTGCACTACAGTGTAATTATGCATTTAAGTACTGAGTAATATTAATTAACTACATGTACTTATTTAGAAGGTTAGGGTTAGGATTAGGGTTTAGCTTAGGGTTACGTGCATGTAATTATGTAACGTGTAACAAGGACACCTTAAAATAAAGTGTTACCAGAACTTTTATTACTTAAAAAAAAAAAAAAACTACCTAAAATAAAATAAAATAAAATATAATAAATGTATAAAATATAAATAAGTCCTTATCTTTTTTCAGCTAGTTGCCAAGGCATCGTTTCTTATTTCCATTTAGTTTAACTTGATGAAAATAAATAAAACTAAAACTGAAATAAGTTGTTAAAATGTAATTACTTAAAAAAACTAATTAAAATTACAGAAACACACAACACAAATATTTAACTGTAATTAAATTGAAAACAGAAAAACTAAAAATTAAAACATTCAAAATATTAAGACAAATTATAATAGTATCTCAGTTATACTAAAATAACACTGGCATATATGCAATTCTCTTAACTTTACTTCTACATGACTTTACTTCATTTCATGTTTAATTCAGCAAGTGGCATACAGTTATAACCTTTTTTTTTTTTTTTTTTTTT
>NW_015645292.1:478146-497400 GCF_001515625.1 Sinocyclocheilus rhinocerous
TAACCTTTTTTTTTTTTTTTTTTTGTAATTCAAGACATGTTAAGAAGTCTTTTAGATAATATGACTTCTGGTTCATTTGTCACACCGTAGATGGTTGGTCAAGTTGAGTGCATTGCAGTGTGCTCTGGTTGTGTACTGCATATTTTGGCAATGTAGTAAGTAGGTCATTCGGGCATTTCATGTAGAAAATCGTCATGCTGTGCGCTGTATACATAATGCATGCTTCAAAAATAAAGAGTCAAGTAAATCTCAAGACCTCCCAATACGCAGCTGACACCTTCATATGTGGCCTTCAGGACGCCTGCGAGGAAATCAGTGCTTTGCGTGACCTCAATATTGCCTTTAGAAGGAGATGAGAGAATGTCTTCTGTGATGATTTATTGATCTGAATTTATATAATGAATTTTATATCTATGTCAATATGTTTATAATGATTAATTCATTTACAACCGTGTTAATTAATTATGCATGCGTCATGGGGGAAGGGTCTTGTCGTTAGGGGCGACGTTTTTGAATGGATTTGCAATGATCAGATGTGTTGGGGGTTGAGGACTCTCTAAAGTCTGTGTGTGTGATGATTAATTTATGGCCCCTGAACCCTTGAGACCTCAGCTAGAGAGAGCAGACGAGTCTCAGTCAAATAAAGAACAGCCCAGAAAGAAGAAACAGCAGCAGGACTGTGGTACGAGTCCCGGATTTTCAGTCATTCAGTGATTCGTTTTCATGATGGAAAGCCATATTTTACAAAAACTTCTACAAAATCTCTCATTTTATGCATTTTTATTTATTTATTTATTGTTATTTTTCTAGATTTCTTCAGATCTTTTCCACATTTGTCTCAGATCATCTTCTATGCTGGCCAAAAGCTATTAAAAGCTTTTCGATGTACCAAACGGTTTACATGTAATGCATCAATGAATTCAACACCAGACCGGATCTGAGGTTGCATTTCAATAAGGCTTTGGTGTATTGATACGAAGTTTCTTCTGAAAATGGCAAATCAATTTGGCACCACCTATTGGTCAAAAGTCATAAGCATTTGTACATCTGCTGGGATGCTTATTTTGGGATGTCCTATTAAATTTACTTGTAACGTTTATGACACTGAAGTGCCGTGCACTGTAATTGCTGCTTGCGGTGGTATTATTCTGATTAGTTCTGATTGGCTGTCAGCCAGATCACTCTCATCCTTCATTCTGTCTCTCTCTTTCTGTCTGTGTGCATCGTTCCTCATGCATCATGCACTGTGTCATATGTTACGTCCTCAGATGTTTGTAGAAAGAGAGGCAGAGTAAATGGGTTGGTCATCTGTCTGTCAGCTGGTTATTGTTAATCTAGTGCCATCAATCTCATGCACTCTGATTCACCAGTTTCACCATTTACATGTTTAGCTATTTAAGACAAAAATACTGGTTAAGAATCCTCTTTGTTTAGTTTTTTTTGTTTTTGCAGTGCATGTTAGAAAGAAAGCCATATGGCTTTGAAACAACATCTGAGTAAATTATGATTTTGGTTGAACTATTCAAGTTCAAGTAATTTTAGTATTCGTTTTTTGCAGAGTGGAACACAGATGGAGTTTTAATGATGAATACATTTTTATCATATTTCATTACCTCACTGTGGCTGGGCGGACCAAGTTTCTGATCACTGATGTGAACGGTCATGTGTTGGTGTTCATCTGTGTGATGTCAGAAATCTGCAGAAGTTCAGAAGGAGTCTTTTATGCAGTTTAGTTTCAATAAATGCCCCCTTTTTTAAAAGGAAGCTTTAATTTTAATAGTAAGTTTTAATAGTTCACTGAACTCTTTTATCTGAAAATGTGAAGGAAAAATGTACTCTTTGTGATATGAGCACTTTAAAGTTAAACAGCTGTATATTATTACTTAAAATGTAGAAGAGCAATATCCTCAAGTGTAGTTACAGTAGGCGTGCGCTGTATGGCTGAGCATCTGTGTGTGTGTGTGTGTGTGTGTGTTAAAGCAGGTTAAAGCCTTCTGAGTGTGTGTGTTTGAAAGAGATAACTTTGACAGCTTAAGGTCATGTGGAAGGGCAGAGCACATCTGAAGATGAAACGCCTTTGATCACAGTACAAGGCAAAGAATATTCAGAGTCAGCTGTGTGTGTGTGTGTGTGTGTGTGTGTGTGTGTGTGTGTGTGAGTGTGTGTGTGCGTGTACGAGGAAGCACTCTTAATCTGAATTCTAGGACATGTGAATTGCAACATAAACGTGTTTGGAAAATGTTTGTCACTTCCTCCTTCAGCATTTAACATGATGATTTGATGATCAAGAAACATTTCTTATTATTATCAGTGCTGAAAACAGTTTTGTGCTGCTTAATGTTTTTTGTGGAGAGTGTTTTTTAATCCATTATTAATACATGAGCACCAATAATAAATAACTGAGCACCAAATCAGCGTATTTGAATGATATTGAATGATGTGTCCACCAGCTACTTTACCACAGTGCATCTCTTCCTCACGTATTGCACCAAATTTGCCAGTTCTTGCAGCGAGATGTTACTTCTCTCTTCCACCAAGACTCTTGCAAGTTCTCGAACACGTCTGGGAGAAACGTGGTTGTATGTGGTTTGCTGCTGCGAGGACATTCAACTGTCCTTCCAGAAAGGTCTCTTTACTGTCACAGGTTATTGTAACTGTGACTTTAATTGCAGACCACCTGTAAACTGTTAGTGTCTTAAGGACCGTTCCACAGGTGCATGTGCAATAATTGGTTATCATTCACTGAAAAAATTAGAAAAATATTGTTTACACCCTTTCCAATAAAGATCAATGAAGCTTATTTGGTTTTTACAAAATTATCTTTAAAACAGAGCATCCTAAAAAGGGGATGTTTCTTATCTTTTTTTTTTTTTAGTTTTTTAGAGTTTATATTACGTCTTTATATCTACTCATTGGACTACAGCAATACACTTTGCTCAACTGAACCAGAGCTCAGTGTCACTTCACTTGTGATCTGCATTCGCATCAATTGCAAACCATACTGGAGTTTATATGGATCATATCCCAGAGCCTGTCCCGGCCAAAAGCTTCAGAGATTGCCATTAATCAAGGTGAGGAAGCTTATCTTTACAACTCTTTTATCAATTTGCCACAAGATGTCCTTGTACCCCCAGTTATAATCTGTAATAATTTCACAATTGCCTAATGATGCTGGAAGAGCATCTCTGTGTCTCTTGATGTAATGATATATCAGCATGTTTTTGACCCAGGCCTGTTCTCTGAGATCTCTTGCTTTTAGATTATATGGATTTTGCAGTTGATTTATTGATTTAAAGACTTGGATCATGCTGGTGGATTTACATGTTAAATTTTAGGGACTGGATCCATCATCAGGTTGAGTCCATTTCATTATGTTGTCATTGATTATGTTGCTGCAGCACAAGGTGAGTACAAGGTTTTTCTGTTTGAGATCATGTACAAAAACAATGATTTCTGTGATTTTTAAAAACATTTCAGACACTTGAAATGAAAACTATTTTAGTTTTGCAAGATTAATGTTTTCTCTGTCCCTTGAAGTCACAGAAATCAAGTCTGTAAGTGTTGTTCTGGTCCGAACAGCAGCTGAAATCTTGTCTTTTGAAATGCTCATTGATTTGCACCCTGGGCCGAGTTCACAGTCCAGTACTCACTGAAGGCCTGAGGACGATACAGTATGTGCCTGTGTCTGACTGTCAGCTTCAGCAGCATGTGTCACTATGGGCCACTTTATAATTTTATTCATGAATTTATTTCCTGCTCCCCGAAGTGACTTGCATTGTATTCAATGTCTCAGTTTTTATCAGTTCATGCATTTACTCAGAATCAAACTCATGACCTTAGTGTTTGAGCTACACAGCATCTAATGTAGTGAAGAGAATGACAACAAACGTGTCTGAGACGTGATATAAAGAGGGGAAGACAGTAATATTAGCAAGATCAAGACAGGTAGCGTGTGGAAAAATGAGAGAAAAATGGTCAGTAATTTTATGTTCTGAGATGAAATGTGATGCTTTAGTCGCCAAAAGTCTGTTCGCAAACAGAAGCTGTGAGAACATCGCAGTTCATTAATGCAGTGCGGACCGCCGGACACCATCATATCACGGACAGCTGGTGCTGAGACTCGAGAAGATGGCCAGAGAGAGACAGAATTAAAGTCAAACTCTCTGTTTGTGTAGTTTTTTTGCGTCTTCTGTTTGTAGTGAAATACTGTTGTTTAGTACTTTGTTTTAGAGTTTTTGTTTTGTTTAATTAGTCCTATTTAGAGTCAGCTTTTGCTCAGGTTTCATGTTGTCCCTTTAACTGAGATTCTCATTGTTTTTGTGTTTGATAACCAAAAATATCACCTGATAGTTAGTTAATATTGTCCCCGTTGCGTCATTGTTGTTAGCTTCTGTTTTTTTTATATAGTGTTGTTATTTGCTTTCTCCATAGCTTGATTGTTGTTTAACTACATTTAAAGTCTTAGTAAATGAGCGTATCAGCCTGATTTCTTTCCTGCATTCATATTATCTCTTCAACAATCGCACTCCTTTTCATTTAATATCTGCGTCTCTTCATCTCTGTCTAGATGGAAAGGCTTTGGATGCATATTAAAGTGTATCCGTATGGAATTGAGTGAGGAAAGCTCAGGTCAAGAGCAGGAGAGTCTGCGGCTCTCAGATAACACCGTCCTGTCCGTTGGAAATAGAGCTGAAATCCTGAGCCGCACACAGGTGATTATGATTGCAGTGTGATCATCACTGCCTGTTTGTCTATATGAGAGTGATGATAGTAAACTCTGTGGCTCTTTATATTAACTGGAGTTTTGCAACAATGACAGCAGTGTCTTTATGGCTATGAGTTCCTTCAAATGTAATTTTATTGAGCTTTAAGAATAACATTAAATCATTAAGGAGAGTTAATGATCTGCTCAGAACAAACACATTAGTAAAAGCGTCAGGTATGGTCCTTAACTTAATTAGCTACAATTAGTCATATCACCATGTGTAAGTCTTGATTATTTCAATAGATTGAGTTTCACGCATCCAGAGCATGACCTTCCTCAATGCTTAATTAATTTACATACAGTTCAACTAATCACATTAATATGGTGTATATTTCCATGTTAACAACTAGATATTGAATGAGATTTTGTTTTGCTGCATAATTGTTCTAAATTATTATTATTTTGTAATTACCGTACATTAAAACAGAGGTGCCCTTTTTTATATAATAAAAATTGATTGAGGTCTGTGGAACGAAAGGTTGAATTATATCCAGTAATATTATAAAAAATATTTTTTCATTACAAAAATACAAACAAACAAAAAATAAATAAATAAACAAAAAGATAAATTAGATATGCTTCTATGGTGTGTTTGTTCCCTATTTTTTCCCCATCTTGTGACATGGCATGGTGGGCCAAATTGAAGGTCATCATGGGCCAACTTTGGCAGGCCCTTTTTTAGGCAACTACGAATTTTATAAGTTTATAAAGGTTTTAAATGTCATTACCTTAAACACGTAGATGCTAATAAATTATGCAGCAAGTGAGGGACACAGATGCATAAGGAAAGAGAGAGCAAGTCTACTTCCATGGTTTTAAAATGTGATTATTTTATTATGATTATTTTTCTGGTTCACTGGTTTGTGTGTGTGTTCTTTCCTCTCAGTCATGTCCAGGTCTGCTCCCCAGTGTGCTTTTGCCAGTCTGTGCAAGCTGCCCACTGTGCCGCCCCAGAAGTGGGCATTAGTCCTCTAATTAAACTTCTTTATGGTTTGGGTGGCACAGAGCGCAGGCACATGTCATGCCAAGCCTTGTTTATACATGCCAGCCTCTGCTGTGCCCTGCCAAACTTTGCCACCTGACAGTATGCCAGCTTCTACATCTGAAGCCAGATCTACACCAGACTGTGCCAGTGATGAAGGTCCTTGCCAAGCAGTGTCACAGCATGCCAGACATTACCATTCAACGCCAGTCTCACCATGCCTAGAGTGAGTTCTTATAAAGCTGCTGCTATTTAACAGGGACCTTCTTGAGTGTATTCAGAAACCCAGGACGAATAGAAAAGATATTAGTTTTATTCTTACTTGTCTAATATATACAGTACCAGTCATACGTTTGAAATCATGATTTTTTTTTTAAAGAAGTCTCTTATGCTCACCAAGACTGCATTTATTTGATCAAACGTACAGTGAGAACAGTAATATTGTGAAATATTATTACAATTTAAAAGAACTGTTTCCTAATTCAATTTAGATTCAACTGTAATTTATTTCTGTGATCAAAGATGTATTTTTATCACCATTACTCCAGTCTTCAGTGTCACATGATATTCAGAAATCATTCTGATTTACTGCTCAAGAAACATTTCTGATTATTATCAGTGTTTTAAACAGTTGTGCTGCTTCATATTTTTGTGGAAAGTATGATACATTACAGTTCAAATGTTTGGAGTCAGTAAAATGGTAAAAATGGAGAAGCAGGTGAATTTGAGTGGACTAAAGCTGGAAAACATACCAGATTGAGGCAAGCAAATCCATTTATGCTCTTTTTAAGTAACCTCACAAAATTTGCTGCAGTAAATACAGTTTGTAGTGATGTCTTCAGTTGTTGTTACTTCTGTAAATACTTTTTTCTTTTGTTTGACAATGGTGGCTAATACAGTTACCCTCAGCTTTACTGTACTAACAATAACTTCAGTAACAGTAAAACCATTTTTTTTTATTAATTATGCTCACATTTATAAGAGTACATGCTCCAAAGATTTATTGCAAAATATTGCAGGTAAAGGCCAAAGTTCAATTCATTGCATGAACTGATAAAATGTGTAGTTTGAAAGCAATTCAAGTCATTTTAGATAAAAGCATTTGCCAAATGCGTAAGTGTAAATGTGAAACATAGTGCATTATTGATGAGATATGAAAAGCCGGATCACATAATTTCCTAATTTTGTACATGCTTAGTTTGTATTGCTCTTTTGTAGTTTATGTAAATTGGGAGCCCGTTAGTTTTGAGATGGTAATGCGATGCCGGGTTAATCTGGTAATGGTGACCTGTAGACATCCAGGTTAACGGCAGATTGCTGTCACCAGTGCGATCTTAACCCACACATACACAAGACGGTTCCTGCATTCAGGTTGCTGTAAGTTAGGAAATGTCTCTTTAACAGGAATGAACTCAGCAGACATGAAGCATAAGACCGAACAGAGAGCTGATGCTAAATGCAAAACCAGTTAATACATGTGGCCGACTAATCTGCGAGCTGTTCCCACAGCAGCCAGATGAGAGAGTAGTCCACCTGTTTTCAATACAAGACCAACAAGGGCCAGAGCTTACAGAAGCTTGATTGAGGTATATGAATTAAGATATTTTGGGATAATTAGGTGTCTTAGTGTCAAATATTATGACTGTTTGAAACACATATGCTGTCATAAGTACAGTGTGCATGTTAATACACTCATGAACTCAGGCTTTCCTCTTGTGTGTGAGTCTAAATATGGATGCCAGAAAGATGCAAATCTACCATAAGTTCACATGGCTAATGTGCATTCATATGCATTTCCATCCATGCCATGTTTTCTGGAGCAGGTGTTCAAACAGGCTGATGAATAATGAGCTCTTTGCTGGTCTCCATCCAGATTTTAATATAAAGTATGCTGATATACAGCCGTCTCAAATCTACCATTAACACCTTTATTTTATTTTTATCCGTATACCTTCACTTATTAGAACATTTCCAAAACAAATGATCACTGAGTTGATCATTCTATTTATGATTTGAACTTGAAAACAAATTTTTGATTGGCCCTGAAAGTGTTTTGTTCCAAAGAAGTCTAAACATAGTTTCAATTGTTTTTCAAGTGTTGGTATTTGAACAATGATTGGACTTCATTTTTCCTGTAAGAGAAAGAAGATGTTTTGCACGCTAGCATTTGTCCTTTTGTGTTCCACACATCTAACAAAAACTTAATCTGAGTGTTTCCATGCTAAAATATTAAGGAAACCAAATAAATGAACATCGTAACTGTTTTGATTTAAAATATATATATATATTTTTTTTTTTGATTGTGGTTTTATCACAGTTTCGTCTCATGTTGCTTGACTCCTGAAAAACCAGTTCTGCAGAGAAACACCCACAGTTCTTTGAAAATATAAACGTGGAAGAAAATTCAATGCTTCTGTTGAGCAAGTTACGAAGTCAGAGGAGGACAAAAAACATTGCCAGTTATTGCCATTATTCAAGGTAAGTTAGTAAATATCATAATAAATATAGTAAATAATATTAAAACTATATATTATGTTAGCAATTTTAAGTTACTAACCTATGTTTAAGTATCACATTTCCAGTAATCACTGCAGATTCATGAAGCACGTCGAATAGATCTTAGTCACAATAGACACCATGAATTTAACACAGATGAAAATGAAGCTTTCTGGGACAAACTTACGGTCTTTACATGGCACTTACTGCATTCTGTGTCAAAATCAACCAAATTTCAGAAACTTCTCAATATGGCTCCAGGAGTAAATTATTAAATTGTACACATTTTCATTGGTCAAAACCCAAATGTGGATCACTTTGCATATACAGGATACGTTTTTCTTTTAAAGAGGAACGTCTGAAGAACAAATAATGTTGAAACTAGTAATAAAACTAGTAAATCTTGTTTCCTTCCATCAAAACGGCATTGTACACACCTGTCTGAGTGCCATAAATATTCTTTTTCCAAAGTTTGCATGCCTATAAATCAAGAAGTATTAGAGATATTGCAATGTTTTTACATTCTGATTCTTAATAAACTTTTAGACTTGTAGGCCCTACATCATTCAGTCCCAGAGATGGGGATCTCAGTGCGGCTCCATGTCCAGATTGATGAATATTACCCATTTTCAGTGACTGAAAGCCAAATGCTGGTCACTTACACATACAGCTGATGCTTATTGTATTTAAAGGGGAATGTCTAAAGAATAAATAATGTTGAAACTAGAAATGTAGCTTGAAAATGAATGTTTCACTGTAGTTGATCTGATCACAGTGTGATTTCATCATGCATATGTTTGCACTGCATAGACCCCTGCTATAAAACTCAGACTACTTTTTCTTATTTCTCGTTCAACAGTCCATGAAGGACTATGGAATCTGCGTTAGAACTGCTTTATAATACTCTAGATGACCTGGAAAAAGAAAATATAAAGAGATTTAGGAGTCTCTTAAAAGAAGATGGGCGCATTGGAGCTGGTAAACTGGAGGATGCTGGTGGCACTGACGTAGTGGATCTGATGGTGGAGTGTTATGGACCAGAAGAAGCTGTAAAGATCACACTGAAGATCCTGAGGAAGGTGAACCAGAACCAGCTGGCTAAAGAGTTACAGGACAAGCACGAAGAAGGTAATAAAGGCAAAAATACTGATCACAGAAAAAGAGGCAGCACAGATTCAGAGAAGGGAGTATATCCATAAGCAGCCATGAGCACAATATTAGAGCCTTGAATTTGATGTGGAGAGCTACCTGTTCAGTAGAGGTGTTACCGTTCTAGTTTCTCACGGTTCGGTATGTTTTGTGGTTTTGAGGTCACGGATTTGATTTGGTTCGGTATTGGGCGGGGATTGCTGGGGCGAGGTATTCTTAATGTGTTATCAGAAATTACTACAAGAATACTAATTTGTTGAAAAAATTTGCCTTAAAAAAAAAACAAAAAACCCTTTCAGTAAATATTCTGTAGTTGTGCTCTTTTCTGATATGCTCCATCATGCATGCGTATATTTAAGTTTTTGAAGTTTAACCGTGACTCGATTGCTGATAAAACAAGTTGTTTGCAAAATAGAAACAAGCGCATTGATTTCAGTTCATTATATTTAAAAAATGTCAAAAACATTGGAAATGAATGTAATAGAGTTTGATTGACTAAAGATTCTAATGGTGAGCTTGGACACAGGACAAAGCTCAAATCATAAATGAATCTCGATCCAAAAACAATATGTATTTTTATATTATAAATGCTTGCAAATTCTCCTCTATTTGTTAAAGGCAGGTTAGGTGATGTGGTTCAGAAACATTTTTATTAGGCTGGTTAAAAGTCTCTTCACATCCAGATAATCGCTATGTTAAGTGGTCTAAATCTATTTGTGTGTATTTATATAATCTGTGGAAGGTGTAGGACCATAAAATGTTCGTCCAATCATATTCCTCGGCCCGAGGCTATAATAGGCTGTCCTACCTGCCTGTCAACATATGTGCTTGTATACTTCCACACACCCTGTTCACGCAGACACGATATTTCATCAAGACCGAGCGAGAATGGAAGGCGTTATTATTGTAATATTATTTGGAAGTTGTCACTCTGATTTACTATTTGAGTCACTATTTGGAAGGGAGGTACACCATGGAAGTACCGCAGTACATACCATGGGTGGTGCATCACAGTTTTCTCGGTTCGGTTTGACTATTTTTAGACCCCTACTGTTCAGTAGCCAATGGAAGAAGACCAAAAGGGCTTTAACATGTGTCCTCTTGAGATGGTCAAAGAGGAAACCAACCAAAGAGAGCCCATGTCACACAAGCAAACCTGAGCATAAAAAAGAGGAGAGACAGTGATTTCAATAAATACATGGCCAGACATAAAGGAGTAGCAATAAAACTCTTGCTGATCCAGATAAATGTATTAATGGGATCTATTACTCGCTGGTTTTCTGTATTTCCAGGGTGCACAGTTCTTGTCTCACTACTTGTAATGTGAAAACTTGATAAGACACATTGCTAATACTAACATCTGAGTAAAGACTAGTAGAGTTTAACAGCTTGATAATTCCACTAATACTCATTGGTTGCACTACATTGTAAAAGGTTGGGATCAGTAAGATTTTTATGCTTTTGAAAGAACTTTGTTCGCTAAAGCTGCATTTATTTGATCAATACAGTTAGAAAAAAGTAATATTGTAAAATATTACAATTTAAAATAATTTTCTGTTATTATCAGTGTTGAGAATTGTTGTGCTGCTTGATATTTTGTGGAAACTGTGATACATTATATTTTTCAGGATTCACAAATGAACAAAGTTTGAGGAACAGCATTTATTTAAAGTATAAATCTTTTGTAACTTTATAAATGTAGTTCTTGACCAATAATGCATCCTTGCCGAACAAAAAGATCAATTTCTTAAAAAATAAAAAAATTAAAATTATAGTGATCCCAAACTTTTAAACAGTAATGTATATATAAAGCTACTGTTCAGGTTACATTGATACCTTGTAGTTCTATATTTTTCTCATTCTTCTTTCTCTCTTCACAGTGCAAAAATCATTAGAGGCAGCTGAGAAACCCACGAGAGAACGAGGTGAACCATCTTAGGTCACGTCTTTACATTGGGTTTAGAAATGATTTTAGCATGTTTGATGCATATTGATTTCAGTACAGAATTGCTTTCAGTACTATGTATTAACATGCCATATTTCTGCACCACTTGATTTTGATGACAGTCATGCCAATGTGAAAAACCTTTGTGTTTAATTTTCTGATGTTGTTTTATTCCCACCTTTTCCCTTTTATTTATATTTTTCCATAACAGATTTCTGGCTGCAGGAATTCTTGAAAACTCACAAAATGAAAATGAAGGAGAACGTGGAACACATATTTCAGGGTAAAGAGGCAAAGGAAGAGCATCTGAAGAATGTTTTCACAGAACTCTTCATTACGGAGGGGGATATTGAAAAAGTCAATCATGAACATGAGGTTCTGCAGATTGATGATGCCTTTAAAACCTGTAAATCACAGAACAGGTCAATCAAATGCAATGATGTATTTAGTCTGAACAAAAATGAGAAGAAAAAGATTGTGTTGACCAAAGGCATCGCTGGCATTGGAAAAACTGTCTCAGTGCACAAGTTCATTCTGGACTGGGCAGAAGGAAAAGCCAATGGCAATATTGACTGTGTGTTTCTGCTTCCGTTCCGAAAGATTAACTGCATTAAAAACAGAGCGATCAGTCTGCATGAGTTTCTACAGAAGTTTAATCCTGAAATGCAGGACCTAGAAACAACAAAGATAAATAAGGTATATAAATGTACGCTTGCGTTTATCTTTGATGGACTGGATGAGAGTCGACTGTCTCTGGATTTTGACAGTGGAATGGTGACGAGTGTTGAGGAGCGATCATCTGTAGATGAACTGTTTGCAAGTCTGGTGAACAGGACTCTGCTTCCATCAGCGCTCGTCTGGGTGACCTCACGACCAGCAGCAGCCAATCAGATCCCTCCTGAGTATGTCGGGTTGTTCACAGAGGTGCGAGGATTCACTGACCAGCAGAAGGAGGAGTACTTCAGCAAGAGATTCAAAGATACAACTCAGACCTCCAGAATGATCTCACACATTAAGAAATCTCGAAGTCTCTACATCATGTGCTACATTCCCGTGTTCTGTTGGATCACAGCTACTGTTCTTCAAGACATCCCTATTGGGAACAACGCAGAGGACATCAACACAACACTCACTGAAATGTACATCCACTTCCTGCTGATACAGATGAACATGAAAAGCCAGAAGTATGACAGAAAAAAACAAAGAGAACATACCAAGCTCTTAGATTCCAATGAAACAATGATTTTGAAGTTAGCCAAGCTAGCGTTTGAACAACTAAAGAAGGAAAATATTGTTTTCTACGAGAAAGATCTGCAAGCATGTGATATTGATGTGAGTGACTTTGAGTCCACTGGAATGCTGACTGAGATCTTTCAGCAAGAGGCTGGACTTCACGAGGTGAAGGTCTTCTGCTTTGTGCATCTGAGTGTTCAAGAGTTTCTCGCTGCAGTGCATGTGTTCCTCTGCTACCTGAACAAGAACATGGAGGAGCTTCAGTTTTTCTTTGAAGAAACACAGAATAAGGTCAGGCTTAACTGTGAGCTTCAGTCTGAAAGTCCATTGCATTATTTACTAGTGAAGGCTGTTGAGAAAGCAATGCAGAGTCAGAGAGGACATTTAGACCTCTTTTTGCGGTTTCTGATGGGCATTTCACTGGAATCCAATCAGAACCTGCTCAGAGGCCTGTTCCCTCACACTGAAGACAGCAAAGACAGCGTCACAAAAACAACCGAGCACATTAGAAAACTATTAGAAGAGTACATCTCACCTGAAACTTCAGTAAACCTGTTTTACTGCTTACTGGAGCTCAGTGACAATTCATTATATATGGAAATCCAAAGTTACATCAAATCAAATACAAGAAACGACCTCTCATCTTCCATGTGTTCATTGCTGGCCTATGTACTGCTGATGTCAGAGGAGGTGCTGGATGAGCTCGACCTGACGATGTACGGGACATTATCGGGAGACCGCAGGACACTCCTCCCAGCTGTGAGATGCTGCAGAAAAGCCATGTAAGTAACTTGTTGACAGTTGTTTAATTTGTTTAGCTCTAAAAAAACAATTTCAGTGTAAACTGCAGTCTGAAGTCTCTTACGCTTTTACTGATTTTGGAGATTAAAATCTATATTTACTTGATTAAATTTAGTAGTAAACATAGTAATTTCATAGAAATGCAGTTGAGAATTTTTTATTTCACTTGTCTTTTAACATATTTTGCAGCATACATGGAAGATTTTTTTTTCTTTTAGAAAGCTTGAATATTTACAAATAACATGGCACAACATATCAAACGACATGGTTCATACAAAATAAACACAAAAATATGTCTTGGACAAATATTTTGTTTTTACAGACTCTGTGATTGTGACCTCGATGATATCTGCTGTGAAACTGTGGCTGTGGCACTGCAGATACCAGACTCCCGTCTGATGGATCTGGACATGAGTCACAATGAGCTGCAGGACTCAGGAGTGAAGCTGCTCTCTGATGCACTGAAGAAACCAGACTGTCAGCTGAAGATACTGAGGTTTGAGAATCAGATGTGTTTTTATTATGTTCATTTGATACACATGAGGTATAATCACCCAAATCAAATAAGTCATTGAAAGTTAAAAAGCCTTTATTCTCATTATGGTCATCACAATCTGAGCATTAAAAATGACTACAACACTGCACACTGATGCATTTCAGCCTTCAGCCTTCCTCAGAGTGTGTCAGGAACCAAATGAATGACACGTGTAGGTATAATTAATCAGTGAAGTTGAGAGAAACTTTTGTGATTTTTTTTTTTTAATTACCATTAGAAGGATGAACAATACAGTTTTTTTTATCATATTTATCCAAACATTTGCCTGTCATTCAAAATCCTCAAATATGGCACTAGGCACATCCAAGTGTTTGTGTGGAGTGTGGAGCTGTTAGTGTGTACTGCATGACATGAAGGCACCAGTGCAAACACTTGCATTTTTCCTGATAACAGTGGAAAAATTTTAAACATTTTGTCATTTTATTTATGAATAAATGATTTAGTAAATTATTTATTAATAAATAATTAAAATATCTCCTTGCTATTTTTTCCAATACATTCATAGTCATTACTTTTGCCGGGGCGTGTCAGGAACCAAATGAATGACACGTGTAGGTATAATTAATCAGTGAAGTTGAGAGAAACTTTTGTGATTTTTTTTTTTTAATTACCATTAGAAGGATGAACAATACAGTTTTTTTTATCATATTTATCCAAACATTTGCCTGTCATTCAAAATCCTCAAATATGGCACTAGGCACATCCAAGTGTTTGTGTGGAGTGTGGAGCTGTTAGTGTGTACTGCATGACATGAAGGCACCAGTGCAAACACTTGCATTTTTCCTGATAACAGTGGAAAAATTTTAAACATTTTGTCATTTTATTTATGAATAAATTATTTAGTAAATTATATATTAATAAATAATTAAAATATCTGCTTGCTATTTTTTCCAACACATTCATAGTCATTACAATTACAACAATTAAATTTTTTCCTATACTTCTATTTCTGTATATAGTACATTATTTTTTCGCCGGGGCTCTGTGGCAAGCTTTATGTAATTAAAGTAATTAAATTAATGTAAACATGCAATTAGTCAACTAATGGCTTAAATGAATGACTACTAGTCGACTAGAAAAATCTTCAGTTGGGGCGGCACTAGTTTGATTTTGCAATGTTAAACTGTTTTATTTTTATATATATTATGAGATTGTGTGTCTGATGTTAACAATTATAATTTTCTCCATTACTACTTTATCTGGCAAATGGCTGTAGAGATAAACTGGTTAACAGTCTGAATTCACCTTTATTTTCAACAGAACATGTATCTTTATTAAATGATAAAATATACTGCATCTTTTGTCAGTAAATATATATGGATGTGTAATTATTCAGTTATTTATTACTCTGTTCAGATTGGAAAGCTGTAAACTCACTGGTCAGAGCTGTGAATCTGTGGCATCAGTTCTACAATCATCAAACTCCCGTCTGATAGAGCTGGACATGAGTAACAATGAGTTGCAGGACTCAGGAGTGAAGCTGCTCTCTGATGGACTGAAGAAACCAAACTGTCAGCTGAAGATACTGAGGTTTGAGATTCAGATGTGTTTTACTGTATATGTTCATTTGATACACATAAAGTATCATTACCAAATCAAATAAGTTATTGAAATTATGTTTAATAAAACTGATAGTTCTGCTTCTTGATTGGTGATTAGCTGAGCTGCATTTGAAGCTGTTGTAAAACACTCTGTAAACACACACCTGTGACATTATTACATCAGTATCATTGTGTTGTTATGTTGCTGTGTCCGTGTTGCTTGGCATTCATTCATCTAAACATTGCTGAGGAACTATTATAGAAAGGAATCCAAGGCACTTCTTCCGGTCCAAAAAAGTTAAAAAGCCTTTATTCTCATTATGGTCATCACAATCGAAACATTAAAAATGACTAAAACACTGCACACTGATGCATTTCAGCCTTCAGCCTTCCTCAGAGTGTGTCAGGAACCAAATGAATGACACGCGTAGGTATAATTAATCAGTGAAGTTGGGAGAAACTTTTGTGATTTTTTTTTTTTAATTACCATCAGAAGGATGAACAATACAGTTTTTTTTAAATCATATTTATCCAAACATTTGCCTGTCATTCACAATCCTCAAATATGGCACTAGGCACATCCAAGTGTTTGTGTGGAGTGTGGAGCTGTTAGTGTGTACTGCATGACATGAAGGCAACAGTGCAAACACTTGCATTTTTCCTGATAACAGTGGAAAAATTTAAAACATTTTGTCATTTTATTTATGAATAAATGATTTAGTAAATTATTTATTAATAAATAATTAAAATATCTCACGTGAGCGCCGCGATGCAACAGCTGGCCGAACAAATAACTGAAAAGGGGGCAAAGGTACCCAGACTCTATTTTAATAATTCTTGGAGACTTTAACAAATCAAATCTCTCCCGTGAACTGCCAAAATACAAGCAGCATCTGACCTTGGGCATGCACACGAGTGCTGAGCCTGGCGTCTGGGGCTCCGCTACGCCTGACTGCCGAGGGTGCGGGAGGAACTCCAACCGGGTTCGCCATGGGGAACTGAACTGAGAAGAAAAAAAAGCGCACGTATCCGGTCCGTAGAGGGGACTGGCGCAGCAAGGAAGCAGGCAAAGGGCTGGTCTGAGGTCCTGAAGCTCTGCGTACGGTCCACATAAGTGCGCAAAGCGCGAACAGGACAGAGCAGAACAATGGCTGGGTCTGCCTCCTCCCGGGGCAGCGCTTGCAAGTTCACCACCTGATCCCTACCAGCACAGAGGTGAACCGAATGCCCCTGAACTTGGGAGGGCGCCGGGCGAATTGAATCGCATAGCCGAGTCTGACGGTTCTCATGAGCCAGCGACCGAACAAGCGGGACTAGGGAAACCACCGACATACCTGCAGTAAACATGCAATTAGTTGACTAATGGCTTAAATTAATGACTACTAGTCGACTAGAAAAATCTTCAGTTGGGGCGACACTAGTTTGATTTTGCAATGTCAAACTGTTTTATTTTTATATATATTATGAGATTGTGTGTCTTATGTTAACAATTATAATTTTCTCCATTACTACTTTATCTGGCAAATGGCTGTAGAGATAAACTGGTTAACAATCTGAATTCAACTTTATTTTCAACAGAACATGTATCTTTATTAAATGATCAAATATACTGCAACTTTTGTCAGTAAATATAAATGGATGTGTAATTATTCAGTTATTTATTACTCTGTTCAGATTGGAAAGCTGTAAACTCACTGGTCAGAGCTGTGAATCTGTGGCATCAGTTCTACAATCATCAAACTCCCGTCTGATAGAGCTGGACATGAGTCACAATGAGCTGCAGGACTCAGGAGTGAAGCTGCTCTCTGATGGACTGAAGAAACCAAACTGTCAGCTGAAGATACTGAGGTTTGAGATTAATTTCCAGTATACTGATATATTAAAGAATCTGCTAAATATATAGTCAAAATGTGTAATGTGTGAATTTTGTATTTGTTTGTGTAAGAGTCACTCTCAGAGAAAAAAAGAATATTGTTGTACAGAAAACAATTAGCAGAGTGTCAACAGCTCAGTTTAAGATGCTATTGATGCAGCATTTCATTTACAAAGAACCTAAAATCAAAACTTACACAAACACAGCCTTCAGGAGATACAAATCTATTAGCTCATGATGGATGTGTAATTATCCATTTTTTTTATTACTCTGTTCAGACTGGAACGCTGTAAACTCACTGGTCAGAGCTGTGAATTTGTGGCATCAGCTCTACAATCATCAAACTCCCGTCTGATAGATCTGGACATGAGTTACAATAATCTGCGGGACTCAGGAGTGAAGCTGCTCTCTGATGCACTGAAGAAACCAAACTGTCAGCTGGAGATACTGAGGTTTGAGAATCAGATGTGTTTTATGTGAATTTGATCCACATGATATAGGGATGTAAAGATTCACTCATTGTCTCAAATGCATTGATTGCAAATCCTGATGATGCATATACATCAATCTTGAAACATGGATTTCTGAATTGTGAAACATTTCAGAAGTATCTTCAGCATTAACACCAGATTTTTTATTGCGAATCTGCTGTTTGACGCTGCAGTCATCAAGTCTGCCTAAATCAGTGAAACATTGTAGTTTTATACACATTTTAGGAGGCATAGCTCAGAGCAGACAAAGCTCCTGGGCGACGACCTTAAAGCATGCAAAGGGAGTAAGCAGTTATAGCATCCGCATCAGACTCTGGAATGTCACCAGCCCTAATTCAGTCAGCGATTCTGGAATTATATTATCATAGAGATTAAGAAATGTCCACACCTTAATTATTGATGATCACTAACAGTGAGCACAAAGAATGGGCAAATGGAGAGGGATACCAAGAGTCATTAGACAAACAGTGATTGTCTCAGTTATTTTGCTTGTTTGACTCAACCTACTAGAACCTTTGCATAACATTAATTAATTGACGTCATCATCTTCACTTTAAATGTCAAATACAATGTACATCACTTAAGTTTTTCAGGTGATCTTTTGTCATTACACAGGATCAGCAGATCTTAAGCAGTTTCTTAAATTTGTAATCCCACAGCATCTTCTGAGCACCTCATATTTGATCTGTCCTCGGGACGGTCACTGATTATCACATGAGCTGATGACAGATCTCTCATAATAGCGCTAGTCTTGAGTGAAATCATTTTACAGCCTTATCAGTTATTTCCAGCAAAAAATAATAATTGTGAAATGAGATTTTGGTCGCATTGCTCACCCCAACTCTGAATGCATTTAAAAGATACAGAATCAATTTGAATCACATTGAAGGGAATTGTTCTGAATTTGATAAAATTGTTCCTGAATAGAATCAAAAACCTATGAATTGTGAATCAAATTGATTAGCTGTCTACCCCTCTGTAAACACACACCTGTGACATTATTACATCAGTATCATTGTGTTGTTATATTGCTGTGTCCGTATTGCTTGGCATTCATTCATCTAAACATTGCTGAAGAACTATTATAGAAAGGAATCCAAGGCACTTCTTCCAGTCCAAAAAATTAAAAAGCCTTTATTCTCATTATGGTCATCACAATCGAAACATTAAAGGGGTGGTTGACTGGTTTTTTTATAGGCTTGATTGTGTTTATGGGGTGCAGTCTAACATGTGCTAATGCTTTGTTTGTTAAAAAACGCATTATTTTTCACATAATTTACCTTTATTCCACACCGCCATGTCCCTTCTCTGAGAAACGCTCTGATCATTTCCTGCTTTTATGAAGCCCCTCCCTCAGAATACACGATGGGCTCTGATTGATTAGCTGGCCCAGTGTGTTGTGATTGGCTAAACCGCCTCTAG
>NW_015645292.1:498201-499211 GCF_001515625.1 Sinocyclocheilus rhinocerous
CCTTACCAGTCGTTTTTGTAGGCATTAAACTGCCAGAATTTATCTCCGTTTGCATTGAACTTTCAGCTTCGTAACTTCGCAAATATTGTTTATGATCAAACAGCAACATTACACACTAACTAACATTAAAAAAGTGAAATCGCAATCAACCACCCCTTTAAAAATGACTAAAACACTGCACACTGATGCATTTGGGTCTTCAGCCTTCCTCAGAGTGTGTCAGGAACCAAATGAATGACACGTGTAGGTATAATTAATCAGTGAACTTGGGAGAAACTTTTGTGATTTTTTTTTTTAAATTACCATCAGAAGGATAAAATATACAGTTTAAATTTTTTTTATTTTTTTTATCATATTTATCCAAACATTTGCCTGTCATTCAAAATCCTCAAATATGGCACTAGGCACATCCAAGTGTTAGTGTGGAGTGTGGAGCTGTTAGTGTGTACTGCATGACATGAAGGCACCAGCGCAATCACTCAAATTTTTCCTGATAACAGTGGAAAAATTTTAAACATTTTGTCATTTTATTTATGAATAAATGATTTAGTAAATTATTTATTAATAAATAATTAAAATATCTCCTTGCTATTTTTTCCAATACATTCATAGTCATTACTTTTGCCGGGGCTCTGTGGCAAGCTTTATGTAATTAAAGTAATTAAATTAATGTAAACATGCAATTAGTCAACAATTGGCTTAAATGAATGACTACTAGTCGACTAGAAAAATCTTCAGTTGGGGCGGCACTAGTTTGATTTTGCAATGTTAAACTGTTTTATTTTTATATATATTATGAGATTGTGTGTCTGATGTTAACAATTATAATTTTCTCCATTACTACTTTATCTGGCAAATGGCTGTAGAGATAAACTGGTTAACAATCTGAATTCACCTTTATTTTCAACAGAACATGTATCTTTATTAAATGATCAAATATACTGCATCTTTTGTCAGTAAATATAAATTAATGTGTAGTTATTCAGTTATTTATTACTCTGTTCAGATTG
>NW_015645292.1:499675-542501 GCF_001515625.1 Sinocyclocheilus rhinocerous
CTTCAGCCTTCCTCAGAGTGTGTCAGGAACCAAATGAATGACACGTGTAGGTATAATTAATCAGTGAACTTGGGAGAAACTTTTGTGATTTTTTTTTTTAAATTACCATCAGAAGGATAAAATATACAGTTTAAATTTTTTTTATTTTTTTTATCATATTTATCCAAACATTTGCCTGTCATTCAAAATCCTCAAATATGGCACTAGGCACATCCAAGTGTTAGTGTGGAGTGTGGAGCTGTTAGTGTGTACTGCATGACATGAAGGCACCAGCGCAATCACTCAAATTTTTCCTGATAACAGTGGAAAAATTTTAAACATTTTGTCATTTTATTTATGAATAAATGATTTAGTAAATTATTTATTAATAAATAATTAAAATATCTCCTTGCTATTTTTTCCAATACATTCATAGTCATTACTTTTGCCGGGGCTCTGTGGCAAGCTTTATGTAATTAAAGTAATTAAATTAATGTAAACATGCAATTAGTCAACTAATGGCTTAAATGAATGACTACTAGTCGACTAGAAAAATCTTCAGTTGGGGCGGCACTAGTTTGATTTTGCAATGTTAGACTGTTTTATTTTTATATATTATGAGATTGTGTGTCTGATCTTAAAGAGATAGTTCACCCAAAAATGGAAATTCTGTCATTAATTACTCACCCTCATGTCGTTCCAAACCCGTAAGACCTCCTCCGTTCATCTTCGGAACACAAATTAAGTGTTAATTATAATTTTCTCCATTACTACTTTATCTGGCAAATGGCTGTAGAGATAAACTGGTTAACAATCTGAATTCACCTTTATTTTCAACAGAACATGTATCTTTATTAAATGATCAAATATACTGCATCTTTTGTCAGTAAATATAAATTAATGTGTAGTTATTCAGTTATTTATTACTCTGTTCAGATTGAAACGCTGTGCTCTCACTGGTCAGAGCTGTGAATCTGTGGCATCAGTTCTACAATCATCAAACTCCCGTCTGATAGAGCTGGACATGAGTCACAATGAGTTGCAGGACTCAGGAGTGAAGCTGCTCTCTGATGGACTGAAGAAACCAAACTGTCAGCTGAAGATACTGAGGTTTGAGATTCAGATGCATTTATATGTTGATTTGATACACATGAGGTATAATCACCCAAATCAAATAAGTTATTGAAATGATGTTTAATAAAACTGATAGTTCTGCTTCTTGATTGGTGATTAGCTGAGCTGCATTTGAAGCTGTTGTAAAACACTCTGTAAACACACACCTGTGACATTATTACATCAGTATCATTGTGTTGCTGTGTCTATGTTGCTTGGCAATCATTCATCTAAACATTGGAATCCAAGGCATTTATTCCTTTGTTCTCATTATGGTCATCACAATCTGAGCATTAAAAATGACTAAAACACTGCACACTGATGCATTTGGGCCTTCAGCCTTCCTCAGAGTGTGTCAGGTACCAAATGAATGACACGTGTAGGTATAGTTAATCAGTGAAGTTGGGAGAAACCAAATTAACCTTTACAGGTAGATCGAATCCCCCCCCCCCACACACACACCTTCATTTGTTTTACTTGTTGAAAGAATGAACAATACAGATTTATTTTCGTAGTCGTATTTTGATCATATTTATCCAAATGTTTGCCAGTCATTAAAAAAAACAAAAAAATGGCTCTATAGGCACATCCAAGTGTTTGTGCAGAGTCTGGAAGCTGTTAGCGCAGAGGTCTTCAACCTTGCTCCTGGGGACCCACTGTCCTGCAAAGTTTATTTCCAGCCTGTTACAGCACACTTGCCTGTGTATTTTCAAGCAATCTTGAGGAGCTTGATCAGCTGCTTCAGGTGTGTTTGATTAGGGTTGTAGCTAAATTCTGCAGGACAGTGGGTCCCCAGGAACAGGGTTGAAGACCTCTGTGTGTTTACTGCATGACATGAGGGCACCAGCGCAATCACTTGGTTTTTTTTCCTGATAACAGCAGAAAAACTTTTATTAAATTATATTATATACTTTATATTATGAGATGTGTCTGATGTTAAAAATTATAATTTTCTCCGTTACAACTTTATCTGGCAAATGGCTGTAGAGATAAACTGGTTAACAATCTGAATTCACCTTTATTTTCAACAGAACGTGTTGATCTTATTAAATGATAACAGATAATATATCAGTAAATAAAAATGGATGTGTAATTGTTCAGTTTTTTTATTATTCTGTTCAGATTGGCAAGCTGTTATCTGACTGGTCAGAGCTGTGAATCTGTGGCATCAGTTCTACAATCATCAAACTCCCGTCTGATAGAGCTGGACATGAGTCACAATGAGCTGCAGGACTCAGGAGTGAAGCTGCTCTCTGATGGACTGAAGAAACCAAACTGTCAGCTGGAGATACTGGGGTTTGAGAATCAGATGTGTTTTTATATGTTAATTTGATACACATAAAGTATCATTACCAAATCAAATAGATTAGTGGGTTTAATTATTTTTTAATTAGTTTTCCAATTAAAGACAAAATTAGTTAATTATCTAATCTGAGCAACATCTCCAAATATTACTGCATCAATTACAAATGTATTAAATCTCACATGGAAATACTAATAAAAAATACAACACAAAAGTTTTTATATATAAAATAAAAAGTCCTACCCATTAAAATTGCTACAGGGTCTGAGGTTAAATATTAGGCAAGGCAAGGCAAGGCAAGTTTATTTATATAGCACATTTCATACACAATGGTAATTCAAAGTGCTTTACATAAAAGAAAAGAAAAAAAATAAAATCACAACAATAAAACAAGGAATTTAAAAACTTTGAAAATGATTTAAAAAAGGTTTAAAATGAATTTAAGAAAACGATTATACATAGAATATAGTGCAATCAGTTCGGACATCGCACAGTGCTCATTCAATAAATGCACCGCTAAACAGATGAGTTGGATTTAAATGTGACTAATGTTTTAGCACATCTGATCTCTTCTGGAAGCTGGTTCCAGCTGCGGGTGGCATAATAACTAAAAGCAGACTCCCCTTGTTTTGTGTGAACCCTTGGTATTTCTAACTGACTTGATCCTAATGATCTGAGTGGTCTGTTAGGTTTATATTCAGTGAACATATCTGCTATGTATTTACATAGAGAAATTAGTTCATTTCTCTATGTTTTGATTGGTGATAAATGTAAATAAACAAATACTGTATCCATAAATGGAACAGACTTGTTAGTGTAGTAGTAACATTATTATTATTATTATTAGAGTGAGAGGGGACCTGTGTTCATACCCCTGCTAAATGATTAAATGTAAATGTAAATATCCCGGTCTGACATATGGTTTATTTATGACCAGGTGAAAACAAGAGTCCAAGAGGATATGATGGACAGCTACTATATGCTTGTCAGTTAAAAGCTACAGAATATGCTAAATAACATGAGAAATGAGAACATAACATCCTGGTTTTGTTTATTCTGTCAACAGTCATGCAAGCATAAAATGTGTACAGTATAATAAGAGAACCTGTCTACCATGTTATTGTTTAGCCTGGTCTCATGTTTATATACGTAGGTATTAATACGTAACATTTACAAGCACAAAACGTACATTTTTGTAAGTTTTTAGTAATGCTAAAACGTACAATTTAAACGTATTTCAACGTTTAAAACGTACAAATCGCTACGTATTTTTAGCTAAAAAACATACAAATATTTACGCATCTTTTATATCATTAAGATATTCGTATCCATGCATTTTTATCATTTTATCAATAAGCGATTTAGATTTTTAGACCCCTTAACCTACCTCCAAACCTAAACCTATCCATTTTACAGCGAATATGCATTTTTATAATTTTATTAATACGCAATTTAGATTTTTAGACCCCTTAACCTACCCCCAAACCTTAACCTACCAATTTTATAGCGAATATAAAAGAATATAAAACGCAAATGACCGAAATATGCAGGAAAATAGTCGTCAAGTCTGCTTTATTGTCAATTCTTCCACATGTACAGCACATACACACAGAGAATTGAAATTGTGTTACTCTCAGACCCTTGGTGTATACAGATAACACTAACAGTAGAACATAAATACAGATAGATACAGATTAAATATAAAATGTTAGCCGCTAGCCTAGCCCGGATACCTCCGCACTTGCCCCTCTTCTGCTTCCTCTCGCGCCGCTTGTGGCGCCTCCGCTGTGGGCGAGATGCAGTAGTGGGGGTCGGTGATGGTGTGGGCCTCCGGAGCAGACCGAGATCCCGCAGCTGTTCGGCGTGCGCAGAGTTTAACTCTAAAAATGTGGTTTTGCCAACATCGAGCAGAAACTCACGACTGTATGTGCGCTTAGAGACAGATAGACGCGACGAATACGTACAAAAACACTGCGACTCACAAGACAAAAAACACGAAAACACCTTTCTGTCGGGAGAGAGAGAAGCCGCAGCATGGGAACGCGCCGCCATGTTGATCACAAAATAACCATTTTAGTAACAATATAGCATTAAAATATTTTTATAGTCTCTAATCCCACTCCTACTTATAAACCTAAACATTTCTGTACAGTATAAAAAACTTGACAGACAGATAAATGCAATTACAATCATTTATTTATTGCAAAAATGTCAAAAGCAGCACCAAATGTAATCCAAATGATGCGTTGCACCCGCAGTCCTCTCTGGCGGAATACAGTAGGTTTGTGTGATCCAGAGCAGAATTTATGTTGTTAATCGCTGAAAATATTATCCAGATAATTTTCCCGATCCCCTCCGTGAACTCGTGAAGGCGAGCGCGCATCATTCAAACACACCTCACCAGAAACACGGCTTGTCGCAATCTGTGACGAATGCAGGCGAGAGCCAATGAGCGTTCAATTATCCGGCCGTAAAACCTGTCGTTTGAAGCGGCAGCATTTGAATTTGTAAAGAGCGCGTCAGTCAGCGCAGGCTTTCTTTGCTGCTCATGGTCACTGGACTCGCTGCTCGGGATGGAGATGAAGATCACAGAATAAAGGCTTGGATTTGTATGAGATCACTTTGCATTGTTTTCAAACTCAGATGAAAATGTGAAATTATTTAAATATTTAATGGATGTGTAATTATTCAGTTATTTATTACTCTGTTCAGATTGACAAGCTGTAATCTGACTGGTCAGAGCTGTGAATCTGTGGCATCAGTTCTACAATCATCAAACTCCCGTCTGATAGATCTGGACATGAGTTATAATGCTCTGCAGGACTCAGGAGTGAAGCTGCTCTCTGATGCACTGAAGAAACCAAACTGTCAGCTGAAGATACTGAGGTTTGAGATTAATTTCCAGTATACTGATATATTAAAGAATCTGCTAAATATATAGTCAAAATGTGTAATGTGTGAATTTTGTATTTGTTTGTGTAAGAGTCACTCTCAGAGAAAAAAAGAATATTGTTGTACAGAAAACAATTAGCAGAGTGTCAACAGCTCAGTTTAAGATGCTATTGATGCAGCATTTCATTTACAAAGAACCTAAAATCAAAACTTACACAAACACAGCCTTCAGGAGATACAAATCTATTAGCTCATGATGGATGTGTAATTATCCATTTTTTTTATTACTCTGTTCAGACTGGAACGCTGTAAACTCACTGGTCAGAGCTGTGAATTTGTGGCATCAGCTCTACAATCATCAAACTCCCGTCTGATAGATCTGGACATGAGTTACAATAATCTGCGGGACTCAGGAGTGAAGCTGCTCTCTGATGCACTGAAGAAACCAAACTGTCAGCTGGAGATACTGAGGTTTGAGAATCAGATGTGTTTTATGTGAATTTGATCCACATGATATAGGGATGTAAAGATTCACTCATTGTCTCAAATGCATTGATTGCAAATCCTGATGATGCATATACATCAATCTTGAAACATGGATTTCTGAATTGTGAAACATTTCAGAAGTATCTTCAGCATTAACACCAGATTTTTTATTGCGAATCTGCTGTTTGACGCTGCAGTCATCAAGTCTGCCTAAATCAGTGAAACATTGTAGTTTTATACACATTTTAGGAGGCATAGCTCAGAGCAGACAAAGCTCCTGGGCGACGACCTTAAAGCATGCAAAGGGAGTAAGCAGTTATAGCATCCGCATCAGACTCTGGAATGTCACCAGCCCTAATTCAGTCAGCGATTCTGGAATTATATTATCATAGAGATTAAGAAATGTCCACACCTTAATTATTGATGATCACTAACAGTGAGCACAAAGAATGGGCAAATGGAGAGGGATACCAAGAGTCATTAGACAAACAGTGATTGTCTCAGTTATTTTGCTTGTTTGACTCAACCTACTAGAACCTTTGCATAACATTAATTAATTGACGTCATCATCTTCACTTTAAATGTCAAATACAATGTACATCACTTAAGTTTTTCAGGTGATCTTTTGTCATTACACAGGATCAGCAGATCTTAAGCAGTTTCTTAAATTTGTAATCCCACAGCATCTTCTGAGCACCTCATATTTGATCTGTCCTCGGGACGGTCACTGATTATCACATGAGCTGATGACAGATCTCTCATAATAGCGCTAGTCTTGAGTGAAATCATTTTACAGCCTTATCAGTTATTTCCAGCAAAAAATAATAATTGTGAAATGAGATTTTGGTCGCATTGCTCACCCCAACTCTGAATGCATTTAAAAGATACAGAATCAATTTGAATCACATTGAAGGGAATTGTTCTGAATTTGATAAAATTGTTCCTGAATAGAATCAAAAACCTATGAATTGTGAATCAAATTGATTAGCTGTCTACCCAAAGATTCACACTCCTCTTAAGGTAGGACTGTCCACATCTGAATGAAATTATGAGTTTTGAAGTTGAAGACAATGACAGATTCAGCTGATTGTCTTCTGAGCAACATCTCTTAATATTTCTGCATTGGATACAAATGTTTTAAACCTCACATGACAAGACCAAAAAATAAACAGGAATAGAAAACATAAATTAATTAAATAAAGATTGAGGGAGCAAACATATGTTTTACTCGTAATCTACAACTTTAATTGATTTGAAACATTAACTGCAGTTAGCATCTAAATGTACCTCATTCAGGTCAAAAGATTTAACAGGTTTTGTCATGAGTTCTAATCTCACAGATGTTTTTATTGTTTCTGTGTGTTTGTAGATTAGTGTCGTGTGAGGTGACAGATGAAGGCTGTCGTTATCTGGCTTCAGCTCTGCGTTCAAACCCTTCACACCTGAGAGAGCTGGATCTGAGAGAGCTGGATCTGAACTCAGAAGAATCAGGAGTCAAGATGTTCTCTGATCTACTGAACGATCCAAACTACGCACTGAACAAACTCGAGTGTATTCAGAGGTAAGATTCATCTCATCCTGTATGTGTTTGTATATGTATTTCAGTCTAACCATCTACAGATATACAGTGGAGTGAAATGTCATTTAGAACAGTGTTTCTCAACTGGTGGGTCGCGAGACCGTTCTGAGTGGGTCGTGGAGTGTTTCTGATGCGAGACTTTTATTTTAAAAGACGTGCATGAAGCTGTTGACACTTCTATATTCTATCGTTATTTTCGTATCTTGTTATGAAATAAAAAGTCTCTCACCTCAGAAAAGCGAACTATACTGTCCTGCCAGATGTTATACCGTGCTCGTAGCACACGCGAACGTGGCGGCCCGCTGTATATCATTTCACTAAAGTGCAGAAACTACGAGCATGCAACGCGTGAAATAAAAGTACAGTACTGATAAATCACATAACTGCTACTGCGTGCGTTAGCTGGGAAGGATTTGCATGAAGGTATGATATTCATTCTATTCAGGAGCAGTTTCCACGTTTCATTAACACTTCATGTTAGTATTGTATATTCACCATGGTAACTGTTGTTTCCATAACCCAAAAATACCATGTTATTTTCACTTTGTGTCATATCAATCTCATTGAGTAGGCCTTCTTTAAAAGACAGTTAATACAAAAATCAAAATTCTGTCATTTGATCACCCTCGTGTCATTTCACACCTGAATGACTTTCTTTCTTCTGCAGGATATGAGAGAAAGCCATTTTCTTGTGCTTGAACAAAAGAAAATAAAAATAGAGTGGTCTTACCCAACTCCTTAACTACATGAAAAACAGGAGAAAAAGAAAATAAGTGGCACCCAAACCCTACTGCTTCAGCTGTGAAGGAAAATTTTAATATTTACAGTCTTTACAGTAAAGGGGTGCAACACACTGCCCCAATAATGAAAATAAAAAGAAAATACACTGGGGGAAAACATAACGGGGACAAGATACAAAAGGTAAGGGGAAAAAATTAAAGCTTCGCACCTATAAAGGGAAAACACACGAAAGAGGAAAAAGCACACAATTTACTCATCACAATGAACTATAGCACTTCAATCAATCTCTCTCGATGACACAACACACCCACAGAATCTCCCCCCGCTCCCCGTCAGCATCCACAGCGGATTTCAGAGGACGCTCCGCTCTTTTCTGCCGATCCCAGGCATGTCAGGTGCATTCAATGAAAGTGGATCAGATTCCTGCATTCACGGAACAGTTTGAGTTTATAGGTTCACTTCTGAGTGTTCAGGAAAGGGTTTGAACCTCTTTGCATTGCTGGTTGAGGTTTAGTCGTAGTTATTTACTCTTAAAGTGCTTTTAAACATCTCTGTGGAAAAAGAAGGGGAAGTAATCTGCAAAAAAAGTTTTTTTTTGTTTTTGTTTTTACTGCTGCTTCACAAATTGTAAAATTTTAGGTTAGTTTCATGAAAGCACTTTACAGGCGCCTGAGAAGAGCTTGTGCTGTGACTACTATTAAATCATCCATTAACCAGAATATCATCTGTGTTTGTGTTTAACCGTAAAGTCTAAAGCACACTCATTCAAGCACTATGATGCTAATTTATATACGCCTTTCTCTAATAGTGATTAAAATGGAAAAATATTTAAGCTAAACAAATGTGACATTTGTAAAAATTCTCTTCATTGACGTCTAATAATCCAATCTTGAATATAACTGTCTTAATGTGATTAGTATGATGTATTCTGTAGTATTAATATCAGTGGACAATGCTCTCCTATTTCCACTGGACTAATAAAGTATCTGAACTGGGTCATTAGGCAAGTAAGTATTCAGATGATAGCATTTTTAATTAAGAGATCATTTGAGGATACAATAAAAGATAATAGTCCCTGTTTCTGGACAGAGGAATATTTCATGTTGACAATCACACACTCATATCCACACAGACTGCCATTAATGACCTGAACAGAGATATATTTGGAAGTGAATCGGTGTAATGTTTCCCCTAACGTTCACAAAAAAAAAAAAAAAGCTTACCGGGAACGTTCGCAAAACGTTCTTAGAACATGTTTTTGTTATCTGGGTTACTGGCCACATCAGACCCCTTTTACTTTGGTAAAGAAAACGTTATGCAGCACATGTAGTCCACTGTCAATACTGAACCCATCTGAGAAAGAGATGTAGAGAGAGTGTGGTTTACACAATGTCTCGTATTTAAAAGAAAGATTCCTGCCTGTTTTCTAGTCTCAGGCACTGTGTGTATTGTTGTAAGCGTATGTTATTTGCCTTGAGGCTTCTGTTTAAATCCAGACTGTTCTCTGAAAAACTCTATTGCAAATGAAAATGGATTGCTAAATATTACAGTCTAGAGAATATATGTTAATCTACTGAATAATTCAAGGCCAAACACACTTGTGTCTGTCGTGACTAATTTTAAAAAAAGCACCAACTTCATCAGTGACACAACAAGGTGTGTGTGTGTGTGTGTAAGGTGAGACAGCTAAAACTACACACTCACACCCATTTTTATAAATAAAGCTACTCAAATGTGCAGAAATAATTTTCATGCTGCAGTCAGGCCTGCCATGAATATTTTAATTGATTATTGCTGCCTGAGGTGAGAGTGATTATTCCTGTTCCATGTGAAAATAATAATCATTCTGCAATTATAAACGAGTCACATGATTTTAAAAACAGTGTTTGAATGTTAAAATGCTTGATTTTGTTGCCTGATTCTATATTTTACTTCCAGAATGGTCTTTTAACCAAATATCAGGTTATTATAGGGTTGTCACAATAGCTGAAGTGATTGTTTTCTCTAGCAGAGGTTTTATATGTTGGTTACAATCAGGCATTCAATATAGTCTTAGAATGATTTTGGTGAATTTTGTCAAAATTAAATTTCACATATCTGTATTATAGATATTATGACTGTTTGCTGGGTAACACCGTAGAAGTAAGTGAACTCAAGAAAATAACACGAACGAGTCAATTGTAATGAAAGTAGATTTGAACTGAGGTTGAACTTTGTCAGAACATGGGATTTTTTCTTAATTCTCAGGTTGTCACAACCATTGAAATAGTTTAAAATTGTACATTGTTTTAAAAAAAATATTTGTTGGTCATTTTTACGTTTTTTAATTTTATTTTTATTTTTAAGCACTTATTTGTTACCTTTTTGTGTTCATGAATTATTTTGACTTTCATAATTGTCATAATGATAATAAGTGTTTAAATTTTGATGAAAAGCTTATAACAGGCTGTTTATTGACAGATTGTGACAACTTGCCCCATGTAGTGCAACAATATGACCCTCTACTGCATTTAATGTACTCAATACATTTGTTCCTGGAAGACTTTTCATATTTGTGTCTTTACCGAAATGGATTTTCAAAAATAAACCCACCATTAGAAATATCTACTGGAGTTAAAGTTGTTAAATTGTCTCACATACATTTTAATCTTTGGTTTCATAAACTGCACCGCCATCATTGTGCTACATTTGTAGGGTTCACAGAGAGGACAAAACCACTGAGCAAAACAGAACAAAGGTTATTATATATTAAGCCCAAAAAGCCTCGTTATTGTGAGACGTGGTAAATCGTCTTCCTTTGTTCAGTGGTTCTGTTTTCTGAGGGTTTTCTGTTATTGCGTGTTCATTTGTCTCTGTGTGTCCCACATGTGGGTCTCCATTACAGAAACAAAAGCCACAGAAATCCAGTTCCCCTTTCACTCCAGCGTCATGGAGTTTGAATGTGGCTTCAACAACCTGCTGCGTTCTGTGAAGATAATGCACCATTAGTACATCAGACCACTGAGAGTCAGGTTGTGTCTGTCTCAATGGGCTTTTTTAAAGAGAGGTTGGGCTTTATTAAAATTAATTTCCTTTTGTTGTCACAGCTCTTTTCAGAACCATATTTCTAAGTTCTATTCAGCCAGATGCACAACAAAGGGAAACTGAATTAGAACCTTACATTGCCATGGAGCCCAGATTTCCATTCGCATATTCTCACTCTCTCACTCTTGCTGTTATGGATATGTTGATAATTAAAAACCATGAGAAACATGATAGACAGTTTCCATCTGAATGTCTAAAGGCCAATTCAGACAAACTCCAGCATTCTAAAGCTGTCAGTTGGATTTAGAAAGAACAGCTGTATAGTTCTGTGTGTGTGTGTGTGTGTGTGTGTGAGTGAGTGAGTGAGTGAGAGTGTGTGTGTGTGTGTTTGTGCGTGCGAGTGTGTGTGTGTGTGTGTGTGTGTGTGTGTGTGTGAGTGAGTGAGAGTGTGTGTGTGTGTGTGTGTTTGTGCGTGCGTGCGTGCGTTCTTTCACAACTTTCACATCTAAAAAAAATTTTTTTTTTCCTGACTATTATTTCATACAGTATGTCAGGCTTAAACATTTTCATTTACACAAATTATACAGAAGGATATTTCATATTTGAGTGACTCTCAAAAAACGTTTAGACTTAACATGCGAGCAATAAGGCTGCACGAATACATATTATAACACCTTAATATACAGTATGAAACTTGATTAATTCCCACATCAGGTCTATTACTGATTCAGTGTGTAAAACATTACTGACAGAAACATCTTGAGAAAAGCAAACAGCGTCGTAATCTCAGTCTCAGCTCTCCTATGGATCTGCTTGACTGCGGTGATGCCTTCATTTGATGGACAGCTGTTGATAGAGAGTTGGTCTGTTATCAGCCTGACCGGATCATCAGACGAGTCTGGCCATATGTTCATGATATCTCCAGCGCTCTTTATCTGACAGAACAGACCTACACCTGTCTGTCTTCACACACACACGTCCTGACATCAAAACACTGATCTCCAAATCGCTCACAAGGAATCAGAAACTGATTCCTCACTGAGATACTCTGGACAGCAGATGTCATGCTTATTTTTTGTTTCTTCAAGTTTATTGAAGCAGTTCTGGTGCTATTTGTGAAAGCTATACACTGAAGCAGTGAAGTATGCTGTGATGCTGCAGGAAATTCACACAGGTTTTACACAACAATGCATTTATAGATATTTTTTATAGAGTCTCTAATTTAAAATGCATTAGTAAAAATAGTTGGTAAGCTCAATTAATTTCAGTCTATCAATTCAAACTGTATGTGTCAGTGAACTGCTTCAAAAATCACTAAAATACGGAAGTATCTGTAAAGCATTTCCATATGTTATATGAATGTACTGTACACTCCCAGAGAGAAAAAAAGTACAAAAGCTGTCACTGGCATGGTTCACTTTCAAAAGATACTATATGTGCCATTTATGCATTAATATATACGCTTTAGGTACTAATATGTACCTTTCATATGCACAATTTAGAGGTAAATAAGCTACAAAAGAGTACATTTAGAAAATGTACCAAGTGGCAAAAATGTAAATGTACCTAGTGACATCTGTTGTACCTTTTATTTATTTATTTTTTATTTTTTTTATTTTGAGAGTGTACTTGTGTATTTAAAATTTAAATGAGCAATATCACACGAGTAGCAGTGCAATATGGCTGTATATTGGCACGGCTGTGATTCGGCTGTTGGTAATCACAGCATGCTGATATAAAGCCATATCACACTGCTACTCGTGTGATATTGCGTTTATACAACAGTTCGATGGCAAGAGTGTGTAAATACATAAGAAACAACAACGTAAAAACCCTCTTTTATGCAGAAATACTTCCTTCTGCCATGGATTTAGATCTCAAGTTGACAGTTTATTAGCTGAGCTCAAACCTCTGTTACTAATCTGAAAAAACGTCACTTTAGAACTAGTAACGAAGGAACGTTGAGTTGCTTCATTGAAAGCTTATTGTATTACTGTACTCACTGTATTATGTAGAGTATGATGAGAGAGAGATGGACTGAATGAGTGTGATTACCTGCATCTGATACAGCATTCATTCTTCAGCTCAATCTCATATTCACAATAAAACATTCGTTTGAACATCCGCTGTGGAAAGCGATATCTTTGTCGTACTCTCCTTTCATCTGTTAATGGTGACTTCTGATGACAGTGCTGCTCAGTGCATTTGTTGGCTGCATCTTACAAGGTGTTGTTGAAAGTAAAAATAATTTCATGAGCACTGAACAGCCGCTGATGCCCTGGAGCTCACATCTTCGAAAACATCGAAGCAAATTTTCAAATAGACGTTATCTTTATTAACAAACTGCATATTTGAAGTCTAAAGAAGTACATTCTTGCCTAAAAATACTTCAAACTACATTCCGTGACACAAAAACAGTATTAGTTATAAAATTATAGTGGATTTGGATGTCCGCCATGACACTCGCTGTGAGAAATACCGTATTGGCCCGAATATAAGATGACCCTGATTATAAGACGACCCCCCTTTTTCCAGATGTACCTTTTGGAAAAAGGCTTTTTAAAAACCAAATCTGTTTTTTTCTCAGTAAAACACATTTTGTCTTCAATTATTTTCATATTGCATATTTTTCCTATTTTAATTTATGACAGTCACGACGACGATGCAGCTTTTGTTTTTACTCGCGATCTTGACAACACGCATTACATTACGTATTTCATGGCACACTCGTTTTATGCGTATTTGGCGCCACCTATTGTTGTGGGTGTATTATTGACATGTCAAAGTCTAGACCCTGAATATAAGACGACCACGTTTTTTCAGATGTATTTCCAAGAAAAAAACATCGTCTTATATTCGGGTCAATACGGTACTGCAAGCGGAGTGATACAAACGGTGAAACGGTTAGAGTTCTGTTATCACTAGAATATCGCACTGCTGGAAAAGGCTCTCAGCCAATCAGATTTGAGGACCAGAAAGAACCGTTGTATAAACACATATATTAAATATTCTTTTATTATTATTATTATTATTATTAAGAGGGTGGAATACATGCCACGATTATTTTAAAATAGATTTTTACTTTATTTTACTTCTGGCATTAAACATATACATTTTTATATTCACAAAAAAAAAGTTCTTTTATTTTTACATTATTATGAAAACATAGCATTTTAAGCTATATTGTCCAGGCCTGATATGCATATGCGTACGTTTTTACTTCCAAATGAGTCCAGAGCAAGAGAGTTCAACTCAAAGATTTGATGTTGCACACAATTATTCCAGGTTTTTCAATGAACTGTGCATTGTGATGCCATGCTCCTCTTTTGCATATTGACTGTATCTTTTTTAAATGCCACATCCATTATAGATGATCATTACTCATTCTCTCTCAAGTCTGTCAGAGAGAAACTACTGCAAACTCCACGTCAGCAACAGCAGAGGATTCGATGTGATGTGACGATGCCACTAGAAATAGAAAAAATGCTGTTTCTTTGCCGTTCTGTGGACTGGAGGGAAACAACAGCAGCAGCACAACTCCTCAAAAAACCGGCTTAGTCTGTGCCGGTGATTCAAGGGAAACACGACTGCAAACTGTCACTCAGTGAATCCTCAATGGAATCAGATCTCTTTGAGGATTTACTGGCTCTGGTGTGTGACTCTGAGAATGAGCTTGAAGCATCAAATATGCAGCAGCTCTGAAGCGTCGAGGAATCTGTGTCCCGCTTCACACCGAAACTTCTGTGACACGCTTCACTGCCTCCAGTGCTGCTCTCCTGCTGTCCCCCTTCCTGTCTTTTGCCTCTTTTGCCTCTTTTAATTTTTAAATAGGTTTCTTCAAATCTGGGTTCTTGATTCTTATTAGATTTCTCTATTTTATTTGAGATACTCTAATAATTTGTCACTTGTCAGAATAAGAAACCTTCATATAAACACTTAAAATGAAAAATTATTATTAGATAGAGCTCAAATTAATTTAAAATCTATATAAAGGGCTAAAATGCATTTTTCCTCTTTTTATTTTTTTAATCTCAGTTCCATTTACATTGTTTTTTTTTTTGTTGCATCAAACATGTCATTATTTATTTATTTATTAAAAAAAGGAACTAAACAGATAGCTCTCTTCAGGTAATATAGATATAGCTCTCTTTTTGGATTTATTTTGATTTTGATCATTTGATCAGACTGACAAAAGTTCAGGAATTTCTTTACAAAATATAATTTTTAAATGCAAAATAATAATTTAATAATTTTAAATAATTTAATACATTTAATAAATAATTGTATCATAAAACAGACCATCAACATCAATTTTTGATTTCTCAGGCAATAGATAAACTGATGAAATATATATTTGAATGCACTGTAAGTTGCTTTAGAAAAAAGTTTCCACAAATGCAAAGTTAAATGTGCGACATGTTGAGGTCATTTTTGAATTATCATTGTAAAATGTGTAAAATTGTTTCACATTATATTTTCTTGATTGTATAGTGTGAACTGTAAAGTATTCAATGAGTAATATTCCATTCTGAACATGACACATTCCCACATATGACACGTGTCTTTATTTATTTATTTCTTTTCTTTTCTTTTTATTATTTTGGCCTTGGCAAAAAGTTTTGTATATTATTGGTACTACTATATTCAACCAATACTATATATATTGCAATGCTACTCTTCAAATATAACTTTATATTCTACAGGATACACTCTAAAAAATGCTGGTTTGTTTCAACCCAACTTTGGGTCAAATATGGACTAACCCAACTTTTGGGTTAAAAATTTAATGTAAACATTTAACCCAATGGTTGGGTTAGTCCATATTTGACCCAAAGTTGGGTTGAAACAAACCAGCATTTTTTAGAGTGTATGCTACTATTTCTACAAGCACATACTTTTTTTTACCACGTTTGCACTACATAAGTGTTCAACACAAGATCATTAGATCAGGAATAGGTGAATCTTTTCCTTTATCCAGGAGTAAAAGCTGGAGCAAGAAAGAAAGAAAATCTAAAACGGCTATTAAAAAGAAACTCTGCTGCGCTCGTGGCTAAAGGTGCTTGAGTGTGTGATAAGAGGCTCTTGAGTGATGTTTTATAGTCCAGAGGTTCCTCCGACAGACCTGATTAGAGCTTTTCAACCGCTGACAGTGTTCAAATATGCAGCTAACTTCTGTGTAAGAATCATATCAGCACGCTGCCAAGAGCAATACAGGTTATCAGCCCACTGATATAATACAACAATTATACAGTCCTCACAATACATATAGACTAACCCCCGCTTCATCTTTAATTCAGACTCCTTTTACTCTGCCAGTTTGTGTGTAGGCAGGCGAGCGACGCTCTTCTGGATGTTAATAGCTGTGAATGAGACTCTGTGCGGCTAATTAAACATCAAACAGATCGTGTTGGAGTGAGATTAGTGTTGGTCCAGAGAAGCTTCTCAGAACAAATCTGATCTTCTTCTTTCTTGTTTTCTCCGTAGTTTCTCCTTTCATTCTCTAATCCCTTTTTCTGTAGGCAAATGTGCAGAATTTAGAATGCTTATTTTATATTTCAATTTCAATATTAAAATGCGCTTATAATGCTGTTTCTGAGCAATCTGATGTGTAAAGTCCTTGTCAATCACCATCACAGCTCAGCCGCAGTAACTCGGTGTGTTTGTACCTACGTTAACATATTTTAGGGACAAAATTGTGCTTAGAAGTGAGCTAAACCTTACAAAATCACAGTTTAGGGACGAAAAGAGCATATTTCAATAGCTCAAACAGTAGAGAATGGCACTGTAGCAACACTAAAATCATGGGTTCAATTCCTAGGAAATGCATGAATTGAGAAAAATCATACCTTGATTGCAATGTAAGTGGCTTTGGATAAAAGCATCTGCATATATATAAAAAAAAATGCTAAAGGTTTTCTGTTAGAGTGTGGGTTAAGATTAGGTTACAGTATTTATAATTAGCTGTATATAAAATATTGTAAGCCTATAGAATGTCCCCATTTAGATCTTTGTTTACGACTCTATTTGCAGTGCTTGAAATATTCTTCCTCTTGCCATCAAATGCTGGGTTTTTTCTTCCAGATCTGAGTTAATGAAATGGCAAGCTGAAAATGTTTGAAATTGTGGTGATATAAATTCAGACTGTAAACAGACGAGGGAAGTACGGTCGTTTGCATTTAATATCTTCTCTCTCAGCAAAACAGAGCGCAACAGTCATTTACAGACTTACAAATGTCCCATTCATCTTCTGCATACAGAAATATATTTTTAGCAGCAATGTATAAACATCTCCAGACAGACTTACCATGAGCTCTGAGGCTATGTAGTGATGATATATATTTATACAAACTAAATTTTGTTTATTAGCAGAATTCCCAGTGAAGAACCACACTGGCCATAATCCCAGAGAGATGGAAATGGAAACAATAGTAAAATAACTACTCCCATGATGCATTATGAATGATGACTTTAATGCTCTGGAGACCGCATACATCATCAAGCACGTCTCATTTCAGAAAAGTAACCATTATAAAATTACAGAAAATATTCCTTGTATAAAATATTCTATTCTTTCTTTGCAATGTAATGGTTAATTTTCTGAAATGAGGAAGCCTCAATGACGCATGCAGCCAACTAATGTGATGCAGCAAAAGTCTCTCTACCTGTTTTTCAATAAACTTATAACTGTTTTTATACTTATAATAAATTAGGTTTTACTGTATATGGGAAAAATGTTAAATAAGTAGGTTTAAATTGTACAATCATCTGTGATTCAATTGCATAATTTGCAATATACACTACCACTCAAAAGTTTGGTAATTGGTTTTGTAGGAAGTCTCTTCTGCTCACTAAGGATGCATTTATTTGATCAAAATACAGTAAAAACAGTAATATTGTGAAATATTATTACAATTTAAAAGAGCTGTTTTCTATGTGAATATCTGTTAAACTGTAATTTATTTCTGAGATCAAAGCTGTATTTTCAGCATCATTACTCCAGTCTTCAGTGTCACATGATCTTCAGAAATTATTCTAATATGCTGACTTGCTGCTCAAGAAACACTTCTGATTATTATCAATGTTGAAAACAGTCGTGCTGCCCAATATTTCTGTAGAAACCATGATACATTTATTTTTTCATGATTCTCAAATGAATAGGCATTTCAAAAGAACAGCATTTATTTGAAATTGAAATATTTTGTAACATTATAAATGTCTTTACTGGCACTTTTGATCAATTTAATGCATCCTCGCTGAATAAAAGTGTTACTTTCTTTCAAAAAATAAAATGTTTGTCTTGTAGATCAAAGCTTAGAACTCTTTACTGTATATTTTTCTACTGAGAGAATGAACGAGGAAAAAGTCACTTCTGGAAGGCCGTTGTAAAGGTGGGCGCTCACTGCTGCGCTCTGATGCTTCTGCTGCATTACAGTGAGGTTAAACCAATTAAAGCCAGGCCATGACTAACAAGCTTTAAAAGGCCTGTAAGAACTCAAACACACACACACTGATGGATGAACAGATCAACAGAGCTGGAGACAGAGTGAGCAAAGCAATCAGTTTAACACCAGCAATGTTCATCATGCATGTTGCTTTTTCAAGTCCGCCTACAGTAATGCTGTGAAAAGACATGTCTGTGTTCCTCTCTCTTGGAGGCTGGTTGATTAAGATGAGCTTTTTGTGTGCAATCCTCTATATTTGTGTTTTACAGAATTAAATATAGGCTATGCAATGGAATCAGCAGGGAGCACAAGGAGGAGCAGATTAGAATAATTAAATGCACACATGCAGTGTTGGCATGAAGAAACACGCTCACATGAAGAGACACATGCATCACATGTAATCTGTAGTGTTGAATGAGGTGAATGTGTGTGTTTTATCTACATGTGTGACACTGAGGCATGTTCATACGTGTAAAGTGCACATAGATTTGGATGTCATAATGATCAAAGGCTTTCTGAACGACTTTGCTTGTTCTGTTCAGGATGTGAAAAGCATGTCCAAAAATATACATTCATTTGAACCTTCTTGGTAACCATGTCTCTATAACATACTACAGTGGAAATATTTGGTGTAGATTTTCACTCAGAAATTGCTACACTCTGAAAAATGCTGGGTTAAATATAACCCAGCGCTGGGTTAAAAAGGGACAAACCCAGCTATTGGGTTGTTTTAACCCAGCTATTGGGTTGTTTTGACTCAGCTATTGGGTTGTTTTAACCCAGCTATTGGGTTGCACACACACACACACACACACACACACACACACACACACACATGAGACAAAGGAAGGAAGAGCGACTGATTACATACACACAAATGGCATCTAATCATGTATTAAAATTATCTTGTGTCTACATCAAAGAGACGAGGAGCTGTTTTCTTTCATCAGTCTGTTTTCAAGCAGCAGCTAAACATGTCAGGAGTTCCTGATCTCACAAATGTGATAACATGTAATGTCATCACACCTGTATTAAAATCGATTAAAATGCAGCAGCCTTTTTTTTTTTTTGTGGTGTTGCTAGACGTAGAATCTACTTAAAATAATATTATCTAAAAATATTAGATAAAAAAAATATTTTAAAAAAATTATCTAAAAATCCCAAACTATTTATTTATAATTTATGTGATGGAGCATGAAAATAAAATAAAATAAAATAGTTTCTGGTGTTATTGTGGAAAATAATAAAGCATAATAAATTATGTAATATAATAAAATCAAAACAGCACTTTTGAGATGAAGACTGACTTTGACTGATTCTATAAACAGTCATAAATATTTGGTGATGACCAAAGTATAGGAACACAGATTGGAAATCTTATAAAAAGTGTTCTTTTTAAATTAATTACTTTCCTTCTAGTAAAGGGTATAATGTTTCTTTTAAATGTATACATTTTTATTAAGCTATTATATATTTGAATCTATATGAATTATTGAGTTGGTTTTAGGGGAGTGAAACACAATATAATGTCATAATTTTGACAAAATGAAGAAAAAATCAAATCAAAATTAAGAAATTTCAAGTTCTCTGATTCATTTCCACTTAATTTAAGAGCAAATGTCAGCTGAAGTTGTGTGATTTAGTCTCATGTCTCAACAATAAGTGTGTGTGAGAGAGTTATTTATGAAAAGACATTCTGCAAGGCTTTCTGCAGCATCTGTGTGTGTTTAGTCGTCTGCTGAGCACCACAGATAGATCATATCTGTCTTCATCTGAGAGACTCATTCTAGATTAATGGATGAGAACGAGAGACGAGGAACTATTCCCTGCGAAGACAGATGTGTGTGTGATTAGAGGAACACACTGTCATATCTGCCTAATTAATCATTTTTATTCAGTGTCTATGTGCTTCTAAACTCAGTAAGGACGCAAAACATAGGCTATAAGCATTTGTGTCAAAAACTATTATTCTGTTAAATCTATTCAGAAATGCATGTACAAGTTTGGAACTCAGATTCTAAAAACCTTACCAAATAATGAGTTTGTAACAAGTTTTATTTTTACTTCTTGTGTTTCTTTATTTATTATGAATCACTTTTATTATTATTATTATATGTGCTTCTGAAACTCAATAAGGTAGCAAGACAAACATTTGTGTCATAAAATATTATTCAATTAAATCTATGCAGAAATGTATTGTAAATATATATATATATATATAGTTGTAAATAATTTCTGTGATGGAGCAAGAAAAATAAATAACCGTTTGTGTTGTGGTGTTGGGAAAAATAATAAAAACTATAATAAATTATATCATATAATAATAAAAAATAGCACTTCTGGGATGAAGACTGACTTTGATATTTGCTGATTCTATAAATGTTTTCTTAAATATTTCATGCTGACCAAAGTATGGACACTTCTTAAGTTTATATATTGGAATCTATATGGTTTTATGGGAGCGAAACACGATATAATGTAAAATCTTTGCTAAAATAAAGAAAAGATCGAATCGAAATGAAGAAATGTCAAGTTTTTGAAGCAACACATGTTTTATTCTCACTGTTGCTGAAACATTTCAAATCAGATGCACTGAAAGCAAATTACATCAATTATTATGAACCACTGAATAAATTACAATTCTCTTTCTAACACCCTGTAGATTATTGCTTGCAAAGTTTCTCAGACTAATCAGAAAACAGACTCAGATTTGCGCTAATAAATCCAGGTATCGTTCAGTTGTGTGTAACTCAGTGAACTCAAAGTCTTGTGTTGTAAGAAAACAGATCAAGCTGCTTATCTGCTTCAACACAGACTTTAAAACCAGCTCTAATGAGTTTGACGACCTTATAACACTGATAAAGTCACTAATTACTCATCCAGTAAGATGAAGTGTCCTTCAGGTAGAAGACAGGTGTTCTGCGATATGATTATTGCTCATTTTATTATTGGTTATTGGATTATTTGGTATTTGTGAACTGTAAAAAAAAGTGATTACAATTTTTAGTCACTACATAATTCCCATACCTCCATTAATGCAATTAATATATTGCAATTTTTTTTTTTTGAAAATCGGTGTTTCCTGACATTTGACTGCTCGTGTATCTGCAAAAATACTTATGTTTAAAAACAAATCATGTTCAGGTAAACACTTAGTAGAGAAGAAATATGAAAAGTGGAGATTCTACACTAGAGCTACAGCGTAGATATATGAACTTAATAACAATTACACAAACGACTACAAAGCTAAACGATGTGTATATTTTATTTGTTTTAGTTTTAACTGATTAATTTTAATTTCAGTTAACTAATTAATTATTAGTACATTTTCTGCGAATCTACTGTAAATGAGTTGCGCATTGGTCGGTTTGAGCCACCAGATGGCGCAAGTGTCCATTTCAAACTCACTGAGGCGTCTACAAATACTGCCTGACGGGTTTTCCACGGTTGTCTTACATTGTTATACATAATAATAATAAGAGTAAATCATAATATCAATTATCAATGTATTTATTCAGAGTATGAGGTCTACTGAGATTCACGGTACCGTAGAATCAGTTTAATTTAAAGGGCTTGAGTTTATTTTCCGCGCTTATTTTACATTATAAGTTATGACAGATATATTAGACAACACGTGGGTCTTAGTAAGCGAAGCCGGGCTGATTTTCAGTCAGGCGCGCGCGGGTCAGGCTCGTGGGGTCTTATGTAAGAGGCGAGCTCCAGCGGCGGAGCGTCATTCGGCGGCGGTCTCGAGATGACAGGAGTGGTTTTAGTCTCATTTAACATGATATTTAATGTCACATTATGAGTTAATGTTGAGATAAGGTTTGCTTTTAAACGTAATCATCGACTCAGGAAGCGGAAGAGCGCGGAATATCGACCCGTGATCGGTTATTGATCGTCATGCCGCCCATCGAGAATGACGCGGGACGCGAGCAGATCCGATCGAAGATCGAAGAGCTGATCGATTCTCATCAAGTGCTGGTGTTCAGCAAGAGCTTCTGTCCCTACTGCGTCAAGGTGAGCGCGGACAGAAACACGAGAAGTGTGTGTGTGTGTGTGTGTGTGTGTGTAGTGGTCATCAGTCAGTCAGTGGAGAGTGCATCCTCCTGAGAGCCAGAAAAAAGTGAATTTTGTTGTTTTTTATGTCATTACATTGGTTGGACAATAAGAAAAAACTTCTCTGAAAAAATATATTTTATTCATATTTTATTCTGTGTCCGAACGCCAGGACTAAGTTATTAAAAAAAAAAAAATCGACATGAAAAGGCAAAAACAATTATTTATTTTTTTATATGTGTTTATTTATTTATTTGTTTGGTCTTTATTTTTCCGTTTTTAAGTTTCAGGCTATTTTTAGCTAATCTTTGTATAAAGATGATTCTAAAATATGTTATGAAGGATATAACGCATGATGATCTGATGTACTATTTTACTTTAAGGGATATGTGTGTAAAATGTCCATAAACTGGTATTCCTGTTCTATACATTGCATCTATACATTGCATCTAATTTGCATATTAATGTGTTCTTGGGGCAAACCATAATGAAAAACGAGGTGTAATAATGGGAGTAATAACTTGGTGACATTTTCATAAGAATATCTCATATTTCATAGGAATATTGATCTATAATTTCTTGTTGTGTTTCCCCAAAATGCCTGATTAACATGTTTGTCCTGGAGTCCTCTACAGAAGACATGTATGAAAATTATGCCCCGTTTTATAACAAAAAGTCATATTCTGATTTGAAACCCCATACCATTTTTCTGAGATGTTTATTTACGATAAACAATTTTAAAATTAGCCAGATTTAAATGATAATTACAAAACATTATCATATTTCCCTAAGAGTGCTAAATTTTATCATTCTGTCAATATCAGTCATATTTAAAGACCAAGCAGAGGCAGTGTTTATGATCAAACCTAAAAAATTTAATATATAGAAGTCTATGCCTGGGTCCCAGGAGGATATGATTATGTGCTCAAATTGTGTTTGTATTGTTTTAAAACATTTATTTCAAAATAACAATTGCTGGATTATTTGTTTGGTTTTTGTATACATTTTCCTTAATAATTCCTTACTTTTTATTATGTTGTTGTTTGTTTGTTTATTTCTTATTTGTTGTATTTGTTTTATTCTGCTATGTTGTAAAGTGCTTTGAGTTTTAAAGGCACTGTACAGATTATTATTATTATTATTATTTGTGTTTGCATGTTTTTAGACTCGTTATGTTTTGGGGAAAATTTGCGGAAAAATAACTTTAAGATTAAAATAAATTATTATGTACACAATTAAAATTTTAATTTTGTCATTTTATGGCTGATATTAAATTGGCAGTAAAAAAAGGTGGTAAAATTACAAAAAAAAAGTAGTTTGTCAATGTCAAGTTCATGTAATAGTGATTTTATGCTTCGCAGCATTTATAATCTGTGGCGTGAAATAAGTATAACTGTTAATTTCGTAATCTGCTATAGACATAAGTCAGTTTGAATTAAAATTAAAGGCAGAGTAAGTGATTTTTCAAAAACGCTTTAAAAACTGATTCGGGCCGAATCGCAAAACAAACTAAAATTAAGTCTAACGGTGTGAGCTATAATTTGAAGAAAAAACATTCTTCATGAAATAGTGCTCTTAAAGGGTTAAATCTATGCTGTAATCCAGCACTGTCTCTTTAGGTTAGTGTTAAAACGTGGCAAAAGTAAGAAAATGGGCAGAAATGCATGTTCACAATTAAATATCAAATACTGACTCATATGATGACATTTACCAGCATAAACGGTATGATCCTGGTCTGTCACGCGTCTTCCTCAAGTGTGTGTCGGAGTGCAGAAGGACAGCTGTGCGCTGGGTACAAAACTGCTTTTGGAAATACCCTTAAAGTTAATGGAGAATAGTGTTTTCATAGAAACGATTGCGTTTTAGACTTTGGGATGAAGGTTAATCTATAGTCATTGTAAGCAGAATGGCGAATGTGATGTGCTTTCCAAACTAGTGATGGAAAATAAACCAGCAGGTTGTGAAGAATTCAGATACTAAGTATGTATAGATAACCCTCATTTTACCACAGCCTAAATGATTTTATTCTTTTGTGGTTTTGCACGTAATGTGTCATGGATCTTGAATAGTCTTGACCACCTCACGTTCCATGAACTTGAAGCTTGGTTTCTGTTGCCCAAGTACTTCACTGATAGTGAGATACTCATGACATGCATTTAAAAAGCTGTAATGGGTATTTTTCTGCTAAAGTGTTTGAAGGCTTGTTGAATAATTAACATGTATAGTTTTCTTTAATTCCAGGTGAAGGAGCTCTTTAAAGAGCTGAATGTCAAGTGCAATGCAGTAGAACTGGACCTGATGGGTAAGAGCACAATAACTTTTTATCCTTTTGCATATCAGAAGAGGAATCAAATGACTTTTGTGCTAATGAATGAAATGCATGCAGGCTGTGCTGGTTACTGCCTGTTCTGTTCTTCAGTTGATGGGAATAACAGCAGATTATTTCAGTATCTATATTTTCACCCATTTTATGTGCATGGTATCAGAGCTTAATTGTCTGTCAAACTTTATTTTTTAATTTGTAGGGAAAATAGGTTAACTTTAGTTTCTATTTTAAATTCAAGATTGAAAAAAAAAAAAAACTTGCATATGGTTTCCATCGAAATCGCCAGAGAAGCTGGTGTGGTGTTTACTATCAACCAAACAAACTAAATTTAGAAAAATTAGATTTTAGCATTTTGAAGGAAAAACAAAAAGTTTTTAACAATGTAAATAAAAGCATTTTCTCCAGAGGCTTTGCACCCTATTGTGTGTTTATTTGTTTATCAGGACTAATTATCTTCAAATGATAAAACTGGCGAGGTTATTCGAGTCCTTATATTTTGTCAGTGATGCATGCTGTCTACAGATAGTTCTGAGATTACTGAATACTGTTTGTTGACTACATAAATAAACAAAAAAACAATCTTTGCTTTATTTGTTTTGCTGAACATGCAATTGCATTACATGCATTTTTATGTGATGCTCTTCCTGATATGCAAGGTTACTGATTATGCATGTTATCTGCATGTGTTTCCACTTCAGCTAATATTATGTAACGTTCATGTTTAAGGGTATTGAACTTTTACCGCCTCTTTGACGGAGCTGAGCTGAAATACTCTAGCTGTGGTCTCTGAACATTGTGCTGAAGCTCTTAAGTTAATGTTTAAGTGTTGGCCGTGACGGACGACTTGCTGAGTCACTCCAACTTCAGCATTACTAACGTCTGAAGTCTTCTTCCCCTTCTTGCTTTCCTTCACTCGTCCGTACCCTCCTCCGTGTCTCTTTCATGTCTCACGCTCTCTTTATCTCACTGTCCATGCGCAGCTGTTCATCTCAGGTTAGTAGCATCATGACCCTGATAATGGATTCTCTGGCGAACAGCTCTAAACCTGATTAGCTGATGTTTTTTCCTCTGTGTTTGGAGCCAGACATTGCTTTCAGAAGCAGGTGTGCAGTGCCAGATCCGAACCTGATTCGATTATTGGAGAGCTGCCCATGTGGTGTAGATGTGAAACGTGAGCGGTGAGATCCTGGCTGATCATGTCTGATGTGTTTCAGAGGACGGAACCAACTACCAGGACTTACTGCATGAGATGACGGGGCAGAAAACCGTCCCCAATGTCTTCATCAGCAAGAAACACATCGGAGGCTGTGACAACACCATGAAGGTGCTGATTCTTCTGACTGATCTCTGCATGTAGGGCCCTATGAAATCCGTTTTGTTTTTTCCCAAATTCTGTTTTTTTTTTTTTTATTTGATTTTGTCTGGACTCCTTTTTAATGGTTAAATTTATATTAATCAAAAAGCATGTCTAATTAATTAATATCATGAAACTTATACAATTTAACATCAGTTTATTAAAAGTACATAAAAATACATGTTTAGGACCCTATGAAATGTTTAATTTTTTCTCACGTTTTGATTTATTCTTACCAAATTCTGTGTTTTAGCATTTCTAATTATTTGAATGAATAAAAGCAACTTTATTTATTATTATTATTATTATTTATTTATTCTTACAATAGCCTTATGATTTTTTTTTTCCTCAGAAATTCTGTTTTTCTGGTTATCAAATGAAGGCATAAAACATTAAGTTAATTTAGCTTTTAATTAATGAAAATTAAACACACATTTTTTGGCAAACAAAGGGGATTTGGTATTAAAATGAAGCAGTTCTTGCTGAGCTGATGGTCATGAGCGGATGCGTGACTGAGTTAGTGACGTTCTGCTGCAAAAGCCTCACACCCTTTCGTGATTGTTGAAGTAGAAGATGAAGGCCTGGTTTCACAGACAGGGCTTAGGTTAAGCCAGGATTAGGCCATAGTTCAATTAGGACATTTAAGTCATTTTTATGAACATGCCTTAGGAAAAAAATACATTACTGGTGTGCATCTTGAGACAAACCAAGGGCACTGACACATTTTAAGATCAATCAGTGCAAGTTTCTTTCAGTTGAAGCAGCTCAGACTTACATTTTAGTCTGGGACTGAGCTTAAGCCTTGTCTGTGAAACCGGGGATGTGAGTATCAATTATTAGTCATTAAAAGGTAATTAAATGTAGCTGCATGTACCGTCTGTCTGCTAGATGGTGTTTTGTCCCATTTAATTTACAAAATTGCTGTCATCATGATTCAGGGCAGGACTTTCAGTTTCATTCTAAAATGTGTCCGTTTCACTCTGAAATATCTCACGTGTCAGCATGTGATTGAAAATTTGTGTGTGAGAGATTTTAAACAACGTCAAATATAAGAATCTTAGTTGTTAGTTGTGACTACTGTTGAAGAGTTTATTTGCAAAAACCGATAACTCGTTTTTTTTTTTTTTTCATTTTAAAAAATCGTTTTTTAATGTTATGTTTTTATTGTGTTAGTTAGCTGTTTTTAGTTATTTTTTAACCTAGTCAAAATAACCCAACTGCAGTTTGATTGAGATCAATTGGAATGCACAATGAAAAAACATGATTTCTGAGAATTGTTAAAAACGGAGTTATCTGTATTTGCAAATGAAGTCTTCTGTTATTATTATGGCTGGGAATCGCCATAGACCTCCTGATTTGATATTACAATAATATCTAGCTGCCAGTTTGATACGCATTGCATTTTTAATAATAATAATAATAATAAATCTGCTTTTTATACATTTTGGCTTTTAATGTCTAGGATGTTGATTTCTGTTTAAATGCTTTAAATATTTTTTTAAACATATTACAAGTATTGTTTAAAATAATTAAATATTAAAAATAAAACTGGTGTGTCAAGTATTTTTTAACTGACTAAATAGCTTTCAATATGTAACTGCAGGGCTTCAGCGAAAATTTTTTTTTTTTTTTAATAATTTAATAATTTTTCAACCCTTATGTCAAATCATTTTTTTGCAGCTGTGATCATTTGTTTTGGAGTTTGTTCTCAACAGGCCTTTAGCCGTCTAGGTATCTTGACCTTGGTAACCTTTAAATTGGTAGACTCGATTCCTAAAATGATTAAGAGCAACTTCTCACAGTATTTTAGCGTGTTTGTTTATAGCACCGTTGAGTCCAGATGCTCCATCTGCATTAAAATGCGGCATTCTGTGTCTGGGATGCACATAATCTGTGCATAAGCATAATGCATCTGTCTGTAGATCTGTCAGCTCTTTCATAACGGAGTGTAAAGCAGCTCTGTGGGGAAGACCTTTGGTAATCGAGCTGAATAATGCTGAAGCACCTCTTCACGATGCCTCTTATCAGCATCGTTTTTATGCTCCTGCTAATGATGGGTTGGTTGTCGTGGTAACAGGCACACAAAGATGGCGACCTGCAGAAGCTGCTGGGTGAAGGCAGTAAGGCGTACGACTATGATCTCATCGTCATTGGCGGTGGTTCTGGCGGTCTGGCCTGCTCAAAGGTGAGTTAAATTACACTGAGAAAGAGATCCTTCATTTATAATGCTGATTAAATACTGTATGTGTGTGTGGGGTGAATTCAGGTCAAGTCGAGCCACTTTGTCATCTCAGATGCTTAAGTTGCATAAATGAACCCTGTTTTAGGCCTTGGTATTATAGCAATTTTTAAAAATATATATGTTTTAGCTTTTGACTTGCAAGAAGTAAAATACAAATTTAGGTAAAAATCAACTTGAGGCACTCTTTTACACTAACACAAAGAAAAATATTTTTTTTTCTGTATGCAATACCTAGTAATTAAACAGGAGTATTTTTTTATATACAAATATATTTATATATTTTATACAGTTTTTTTTATGTTTGTATGAATTTTATATTTAGTATTATTTTTATTTGCATATAATTTGCTAACTACATTAAATATATATATATATATTTTTTCTTGGATATTTTAGTTTTGAATTGATTTATTGAAATAAAAACTTTAAAATGATTCACAGAAAAGAATCAAATAACACTAATGACACTTTTTTTTGTAAACTAAATGTCAAATTAAAAAATGCAGGTGCATATTTTTGCATATGTTCCTAGCAAAGTCATCAAAAATATAAATCATTATATTGATAGTGCATGTAAAACCCTGATACAGACATGGAAAAATTAATTTAGCCAAACTATAGCAACCCTTCTGTGGGTTTTGCACATGAATCTGATTTTAACGCTTCCCCTTCCTGCCCAAACAGGAAGCAGCCGCCTTGGGGAAGAAGGTCATGGTTCTGGATTATGTTGTTCCCACACCGAAGGGCACAACCTGGGGTAAAAAAACCGGAATCAAAACCATGCAAGTATAATCTAAACAAACTTCTAATAAGATGATGATAAGATGTTTCTGTGCAGGTCTAGGAGGCACATGTGTGAACGTGGGCTGTATTCCTAAGAAACTGATGCATCAAACGGCTCTGCTGGGCACCGCCATGGAGGACGCACGCAAGTTCGGCTGGGAATTCTCTGATCAGGGTGAGCCGTAGATTCAGCACGGCCGGAAATATGAAGCTGTACATGATACAGATATGGATGGCTGACAAAAATGACTTCACATGATTTAATGCATTGCAGATAGAAGATAGAAGAAGTAAAAGTAAACGTGCATTCTTCATGCGGTACAGATTTTATGGTCGTATGTGTTGTGATGCAATTTTGTGATTTCTGCTCTGAAGACTTCTCAGTTTCAGATTGATTTTCTCTTTCTCTGAAAGCTTCAGCATAGTTTTATTAATTCTGTGACTGCAGCCTTGTGAATATTTATTGAAATTGTTTGAAAGACCATTATGAGAGTTAATATGTGACCCTGGACCACAAAACCAGTCATAAGGGTCTTTTTTTTTTTAATTGAGAGCTATACATAAACAATCTTTCCATTGATGTATGGTTTGTTAGGATAGGACAATATTTGGCCGAGATGCAACTATTTGAAAATCTGGAATCTGAGGATGCAAAAAAATCAAAATATTGAGAAAACCATCTTTAAAGTTGTTCAAATGAAGTTCTTAGCAATGCATATTACTAATCAAAAATTAAGTTTTAATATATGTACAGTAGGAAATTTACAAAATATCTTCATGGAACATGATCTCTACTTAATATCCTAATGATTTTTGGCATAAAAGAAAAATGTATAATTTTGACCCATACAATGTATTTTTGGCTATTGCTACAAATATACCCCAGCGACTTAACACTGCTTTTGTGCTCCAGGGTCGCATATAATGTATTAACTAACATGAACAATACATGTATTACAGTATTTATTAATTTTTGTTAATGTTGGTTAATGAAAATAGTCGTTCATTGTTAATTCACAGTGCATTAACTAATGCTAAAGCACAACTTTTGATTTTAATAATGCATTAGTAAATGTTGAAATTAACATTAACTAAGATTAATAAATGCTGTTGAAGTATTGTTCATGCTTCGTTCACGTTAACTAATGAACCTTATTGTAAAGTGTTACCGATATCTTTAATGAAAGAATTGTTGATGTGAGATTTAACACCAGAAGTCGTCCGAATACACAGAACGAGTGATCATCGTTACAAAATTCAGTGTGTTGCAAAGCTTTTGCTTTCAAGAGCTTCCCTTTCTTGGTCTTAATGTAGATTTCTTTTTGTCTTTCTCCTGTTTTCATCCACATTCTCCTCAAATATTGGCCTTTTGTTAAAGTGACTCACAACTGGGAGACGATGAGGACCGCGGTGAATAACTACATCGGTTCACTGAACTGGGGCTACAGAGTTTCCCTACGAGACAAAAACGTCAATTACGTCAACGCTTACGCTGAGTTTGTGGAGCCGCACAAGATCAAGGCAAGTGTGTTCTGACCCAGCAAGCCAGTCGTGCTGTGTTCAGTTCCCAGCATGCATTGTGAAGGCAAAGCTAACGGTCACAGCTAAGATGAAACAAAAAAGAAAAGAGATCCAAGTCCACTACAAGTCCAGGTATAATGTGAATGCAAAGACAACTGGATTATTTTCCACTAGGGATGTTTGAGTTTGATCGCTTAAGTGTAAGGCATATTTAATTATTCCTTTTAGCATTAAAACACTGGAAAATATGCCTTTTTTTTTTTTTTTTTGAACAACAGTTTTATTTGTCATACATTGTCACACAGGTTTAAACAACATTTTAATTTTTCATTATAACTGGATAAACAAAGTAATAATAATAACAATACATGCATAAATAAAAAGATAACTCCATACGCTTGGGAAAAAAAGAGCATACAGCAATAACATACTTGTCTATATACTTTTAATGTCCATCAATTCAACAAAGGAGTCACCATCTGGACTCTCCAAAAAGTCATAGAACACTTTTCAAATGGACCAAAATACATGAAGTTTGTTTTTCAAAAAATAGGTAATCTTTTCTAAGGCAAGGCATGAGGTCATCCGCTTTATCCATTGAGACACGCCAAGACTTTCTTCTTTTTTCCAAGAGCATGCAATTACACGTTTAGCTTCCAGCAAACAGAGAATTAACAGCAATCTTTCATGTTTGGTGACTTTAAAATTCAGAGGACAAACAGGAAAATATGCCTTAATGACATTGCTCAGGATAGAAGAGCTGCTGTTTCTGTGTGTGTTGGTTTTTCTTGTATCTTAATCTAAATGGCAGCAGCATCAGATGCTAAAAGTTGCCTGTTGCATTGCAAATCAAAGTCTGCCAAAACCTGCCCTCGTCTTACTTTTTTCTCTTCCCAACAGGCCACAAACAAGCGCGGGAAAGAGATGTTCTACACTGCCGCTAAGTTTGTTCTGGCGACGGGAGAGAGGCCTCGTTATCTGGGCATCCCTGGAGACAAAGAGTACTGCATCACCAGGTGAGATAAGACTCTGAGTTCACCGCGGTAAACTCACTCTGGAGAGCCGGATAAACACAGCAGGACCTCGGGGTCCGTTGCTGATTTATTTACAGGATTTATTGATTTAAAGCTGATTCATTCTCCGTCACCAAGGGAAGGAAAGCTTCCACTGAATGATGTGTCAAATAAGAGGAGGATTTCTTTCTGTATGATGGTCATGTGGTTACTTGTTTTTAAATAACATACTTGCACATTTGCTCATTTGGGCTGAGTATGGCATAAGCCTTGTTCAGACTGTCAGTCCAAATCCGATTATTTGCGTATCCGATCTAAATGATTGACTGTCCACACTGTGCACCGCAACAGTTCAGATCTGATTTGTTTTTCGTTTTAACTGAATATCTGCACTGGTTGCTATGGCAATGACGTTGCATTGGTTTGCCTATGCTAAAAACAACATTAACAGCAATACAGTTTTCGAAAGAAATGTTGTCTTATAACATGACAACATGTTGCCGTCGTGCTGGATTATATTATGTTTTATGAGGAAGCGGCAGAAACGTAGGAAAGCTGGAATGTGTGGCTTTTTTTCTGTGCTGCCGTCTCAAAACTCAAAAGAGGTGTGTAGAGCAGCAGTATATTGTCATTCTCCTCGTTACTTGCAGTTTGCAACAACACAGCCTTGTTTCTGCAAAGACGTCAGATGCGTTTACGTTTTACGTGACGTGAGAAAGTGACAATCCGTGAAATCCGATCTGAGCGGTCAGACGGAAACGGATTTCCAGAAATGGATTTGAATAGGATTTCAAACCACATATGAATGTAGCTTGAAACGGATGTGTACAAATCTGCCCGTTGTAAAAATTTTTGGCCGTTCTTACTTGCTAAATATGATCAGATTCCAATCGGATATGCACAGAAATCGGATTTGAACTGGCAGTCTGAACAAGGCCGTAGTGATGTTAACTTTCAAATAGAGTTTGGCCTTTGATGATGAGTGCATGCATGTTGCTTTATGACTCGCGTCTGAGATTTCCTGATGGTTCATTCATCTTTTATCTGATAAGGAAGTGAATGGCAGGTGTTTGGCAAGACTCAAGCCTCTGCGGTTTTCAGTATATTGACTTTTCTCTTTGGCAGCGTTTATGATGTTTAACTGTACGTCTGAACTTTTGTCTCCATTTGAGGAAACGTGATCCGTCTGTGTGTCCTCACCGGTTTTGTTCGTTATTCGCAGCGATGACCTGTTCTCATTGCCCTACTGTCCCGGGAAGACTCTTGTCGTCGGGGCGTCGTATGTGGCTCTGGAGTGCGGGGGGTTTCTGGCCGGTTTGGGGCTGGATGTGACCGTCATGGTTCGCTCCATTCTGCTGCGAGGATTCGATCAGGACATGGCCAACCGTGCGGGAGATTGCATGGAGACACACGGGGTCAAATTCCTCAGGAAGTTTGTTCCTACCAAGGTTGGTGCATGTGTGCTGTTAAACATTACTAAAATCTGAAATGATGCTTTATCTATCGCAGCTGCGGTTATGAAATGCTCTTTAGGAGTATTATGATCATGGCCTCTTTACTCCATTATGTTGGTGATAAACGATCATTCTTTTTTTTTTTTTTTTTTTTTTTCAAATCGGGCAGCTTAAACAAATGACAATGTCCCTTCCTATGAAACCACCCTGTTAGTGTTTTCAAATGTTGTCAAAGCTGCCAAATATCATACAGATATACAGATTTAAAATGTACAGTCTCCCACCTCTGGGAAAACAGAGCAAAAACATTGATGACACATCTTGCTCTCAGAGGCATATGCAGTACAAAGGAAACACATCAACACATGATCTCATTGGGCTTTCCGCCTCCATTCCACATCATTAAAATTTTAGCTGGAAGCAACAGTTATAAGCTTTTTCACTTCACAAGACAGTAATTATTCCGACTTAAAGTGACGGCCAAATCAACCGAGAGTGATGAAATCTTTGAAGGGGAATACAACACTGTGAGTATCATGTCTGTGTGCCTTTCTGTTGGCCAAAAAGTGGAATTCCTTTCAGATATCATTGCAGTGCATCTGGGTTTATCTTCTGCTGTCTGCTATCTCTGGCTATGTTTCAAAACTGGTGAGCTGTCCTGCTTTCAACCCTAACCCTACATAGACATCTCCTAAAGCAGACTGAACTGAAACCTCATAAGTGGCCTGAAAACAGCTCTGTACATATAGACGTCTTCATGGGAAATACAGGAGACTAATCACAAATTTGACTCGCATAAAAATACTTAGCTTGCACAAATGTTGGGAAAATATAAATAAATGTGTATACAAAGACACACAGCACAAAGTTTGGGGTCGGTGGAATGTTTATGATAGAAGTCTCTTTTGCTCACCAAGGCTGCATTTATTTGTTTAAATGAAATGTAATATTGTGAAATAGTCTTACAAGTTAAAATAACTGTTTTCTATGTGAATATCTGTTAAAATGTAATTTATTGCTGTGAATTTTCAGCATCATTACTCCAGTCTTCAGTGTCACATGATCTTCAGAAATCATTCTAATATGCTGATTTGCTGCTCAAGAAACATTTCTGATTATTATCAATGTTGAAAACAGTTGTGCTGCTTTAAAGAATCCGGAAAAATGCATCAGTTTCCGCAAAAATATGATGAATAGAAAGTTCAAAAGAACAGAATTTATTTGAAATGGAATTCCTTTGTATCATTATAAATGTCTTTACTGGCACTTTTGAACAATGTAATGCATCCTTGATAAGTAAATAATTTCTCTGTTTCAAAAAAAAATTTTTTTTTTTTTTCTCAATATTTGTAGGCGGCTCTCTAGGTTTTGGAACAGAGCCCGTATCTTTAAGTGGTTCTTCATACATTTATTTTTAAGACCGTGTACATAACGTCCTAGTGTTTTTGTGTTCGAAGACCATATTAAAACATGAGCTGTTTCAAACACTCTTTTCAAATTTTTACATTCATTTTGATGACACAAAGGCACAAAGTATTTTCACTTTGTTAGTGGATCATGTGGTTAGTGTGACACCAGCTGCTCGAGTCAGTGGGAATTGTGAGCATGAGATTGCAGTTACAGAGGGTTTAAAAGCAGTAATGTCAAGTAGTTTTGTTAAAGCTCTTGCATCAATTATTCAATATAAACCTTCCTTTGAGTTGTACTAAACAGACTACTGTGTTGATGTAATTCCTGTGGGTGCTCTTAGATCCATTAAACAATGCTTTGCTCATTATTATTATTTGTTGTTTTCTTTGTAACCGATGGAGGAGTCTGGTGTTTCTGTGGTAATCAGCATTGTCACATTCCTTTAGTATTTCTAATGCTGCTGTGTCTCTGCAGGTGTTGATCGCAGTGGGTCGTGACGCCTGTACAGGAAAGATCGGTCTGGACAAGGCTGGAGTTAAAGTCAATGCCAAGTATGTCTCTTTTGTATGGTTTAATCTGTCCTCATATTCCCTCCCTCCTTGTTGTTGTGGTAGCTTTTGAGAGGGCGGGGTCAGAGGCGGGCTCCGGAGTGTCACGGTGAATCAGCAGTATTAACTCTGGGAACTGAGAAGTGCATCCAGCGTCTGACCAGAGGACACACGGACTGTGTTAATAGAGTACACTGGGGCAGGATGAATTCAGCTGAACATTTCCATTCATGCGCATTAATTCACACATACACCGAAGTGAGCTGTGTGTGGTTTGAGTCCGTCTGAGAGATCAGTGCAGCACAGAGGTTTAGATCCGTTCTCGAGTAGAATCATGTGATTCCATATGACCCTCACGCATATGCGAGTGATGCACGGCTCTTTTATGGTTCCTCTGTATGAGCGACTCGCTGAGCATTTACAGATTTATGATTCGAAATGCTGACTTAGTTGCTTATTTCAGTTTAGTAATGCACAGTGTGTTTCTAACGTACCACAGAATGTGTCTACATTGAGAAGTCACTGTGCATTAGTTACAGCAACACTCAGTTTTCTTAGATTGCAGAAGTGAGCTGAAGTTGATGTAATGTGGCTGTTATATTACAAAGCATTTTTCGTTTCATTTTTCTGCAGCAGTCTCAAGAGGGTTTATTTGGGCTTTAGACAAACTCTGGGCTTGAAGGTGCATTTGTGTCTTAAGTTTAAATATTTAGGGGCACAATGACAAAGTGCACATGGTTTTTAAATATTTGTTTCAAACTGTATTTAATAGTTATGTAATTATTTATAGGCCTACCTTAAACTGTATAAACCGTACACATGACCACACACACACACAGTGAACACGCAGCCACACTGCATATCTATGTTGAAATGTGCAGCGCTCATATTTGTTAAATGAAATCATAGCCTTTTGAAGTTAAAAGCGATTCCTTTTTTTTTTTCTTGCTAAAATAAGACGTTTATTAAATCATTTAAGACTTTTTATGAAACGTTTAAAGACTGAATTATGGACCCAGAAAAACTTTTCAATTTTTTGTGCATTTAAAGAATTTTTCATAGAATTATGCGTCAACTTGGCTTTCTGCATAAGGTCAAAATTTTCTATAAGGTTTGTTTTTATTATGATATTATTATGCTGTTGAATGTTTAATTTGTATCTGCCACGTGATAGCAGATGAAGCTGATATGGCAGTACATTTAAATATATCCAACCGACATTTAGACTTTTTATGATCTTAAACTTCATAAGACTGAGGGACTTTAAAGCTCAGTTCAGACTACATGATTTTAGCCCAATTTTGACACGATCTGCTTGATGTATGGTGTCGTGGGGACACAAGATTCAATCGTTTCATCTCGTGTAGTTTGTCATAGTGGAAGAAAACTGATACTCGAGGGACTACCGCGACAGTGAAAAAAGGTTAAAAACTATTTTACCTCAGCTCTCTTTGACAGTCCATACTCTCCTCTTCATGCAATCCAGATTTGTGGGCTTTTCTGACGACAAGACAGAGCCATTGTTTGTTTACGCTCATGGCACCTTCTGTCTGGTCCATGACAGCACGCACATCATTAAAGACGGCAAGCGATGAATTGCAACGTGTAGTCTGACATGTTTGTTGTTCACGACATGATTTTAGGAGTCAGAATCGCATAATCTGACACAGTGACAAAAAAAAGTGTATTCTGAGCCACCCTTAATTTGCACACATGCTCCTGAATACCTTTCGCAGATCATGCATATCTATTTTTAGTTGCAAATGCAAGTGTAAGGAATACACGGATTAATTAAAACAAAGTTATGAGGAAAAAGAATTGTAGAATATGGTCCTGCTGCTCACAATAATGACACAAACGTTTCACAACAACATGAAAAGAGATTTGTGAAGGGAATGGAAGTAAACCGATTCAGATGAAGCATCAGAACCAAGTGTGAAATGGACTTTTAATTGGGACTCTGTTTCACTGTTTGTTGTTGGTGTGGAATAGATAAAGTCTTCAAGACTTGGACTTTGCTCTACCAATGCTAACATTTGAGTTGTTTTCTGTTCCTCCGTCCAGGAACGGGAAGATCCCAGTGAACGATGAGGAGCAGACCAGCGTTCCTCACATCTATGCCATTGGAGACATCCTGGAGGGGAAGTGGGAGCTGACGCCTGTGGCCATTCAGGCCGGGAAACTTCTGGCTCGCCGACTGTTTGCTGGAGCATCTCTGAAGGTCTGGCGTTGTCATAACCATTCCTGCCATTCCCATTAGATTTATGTGTTATGAACGTTAGATTAAACTCTGTAAATAGCCGTTGGTTTTCTGCGATCTCACCAGTTCCTGTTTCCCTCTCTGTGTGTCGTTTCAGTGCGATTATGTGAACGTTCCCACCACCGTCTTCACTCCGATGGAATACGGCAGCTGTGGTTACCCAGAGGAGAAGGCCGTCGAGATCTACGGACAGCAGAACCTCGAGGTGCGCGTTTGCAAACAGGCTGGAAATATTAATAACCTGTGCTGATGATGACTGTGCTTTTAATGATGTTCTGGTGATTGTGTTGGTCTCTGCAGATCTATCACAGTCTGTTCTGGCCTCTGGAGTTCACCGTTGCCGGCCGGGACAACAACAGGTGCTACGCCAAGATCATCTGCAATAAACTTGACAACGTAAGACATGCATAACAGTCACCATCCTATACGTGTGTGTGTGTGCTGGTTTATATATCCTGGTGGGGACTTAAACCTGACTACACACAGACTCATGGGGACTCGTGTCTGAGTTAATAGGATATAATTATGAAAACTAACACTAGCTTCTACAGCATTGTTTTTAATTTCAATATTTTACGAATACATTTTAAGTCAAAAGTTGCATCTTCTAACACTGAACCATGAAGAATTGCATTTTTATAATGAACATTAACGGATTCATGCATTCTGTAAAAATGTTAGCTAATGTATTAACAAATCTTGCTGTAGTGTTAACTTTTTTTTTCCAATGGAGTTTAAATATTTTAATTGTGAAAATAGATTATAATTGTCAATCAATTTGAATTGATGCATCAGTTAATTATTAATATTCATAACCTTCTCAATGCTCACTGGGGAAAAAAATCAATTCCAGGAAAAAATAACATTTAGAACTTTTTCTAAACATTTAACTATTAATTTGATATTTACCCTGGTGGTGGTGGTGGTGGTTGTTGTGTGTGTGTGTGTGTGTGTGTGTGTGTGTGTTCTAATGCCATCTGTTGGCTTGCATGATGCATATTTAGCAAATGCAGTGAATTTGGCTTTAAATCATGTACTTGTTCGTTTCACAGGCTCATTTCTAGCAGGCAGTGACTGATTTCCATTAAGAAATGTGTTGTATGAATGATTTGCATTGGATTCGATGCTACGCTCCCTGTCCTGGACCTTCAGGAGTATTAACTGCTGTCTGTCTGTGTCTGTGTGCAGGAACGTGTGATTGGCTTCCACTATCTGGGTCCTAACGCTGGCGAGGTCACACAGGGCTTCGGTGCCGCCATGAAATGTGGAATTACCAAAGACCAGCTAGACAACACCATCGGGATTCACCCGACATGTGCTGAGGTGCGCTTTCTGTGACCCTGCTGCTTCGTAATATATTACTGATATTTCATGTTCTTAGTCCTTTGAGTATAACATGTTCTCCCCGTCATTCATTTCCAGATATTCACCGCCATGGAGGTCACCAAGAGCTCCGGCGGAGACATCACTCAGTCCGGCTGCTGAGGTTAAACCCTGCTCGTTTAACAGGCTGTCAGGACTAGTTTAACCTGGTTTATTCTAGTGATTTATTCCTTTCCTCTTGGCATAAACACACTTGAGTCTCTTTAAATAATCTCAGGTCATTAAAACTCATTATGATCCGCCCTGCCTTCAGAAGGCTTTTGTGTCTCACTGTTGTTCCCCATAAATGTCACCCTTTACAAACCATGTGATCGTTTCAACATGTGTGCACATTGTGGGCGGAGTCTGGGAGCAGCAGTAAGACAGAGGCGGGGCTTCGCTTGCTAAGAGACCAGTGATTGGGGGAGGAGATGATGATTGACAGCCTGTTAGACAGCGGGGTTACTCTGCTTTAACTGATTGTCTGAGTCAGAAATGCACCAGATGCGTCTGTGCTTTACACTTTTCTTTCTTACACGTGCGCGTTTGGTGCTCTGTGACGTTTTAACCCTTACCCCACGTTCAGTGTTTTTTAATCACTTTGCAATAAGGTTTAATTTGTTAACATTAGTTAAACTTACAATGAACAGTGCTTCTACCAGTGTTTTTATTGTTAACTCAAACTATAAATTGTTTTTGGTAATTGAAATAAAGCTATATATTACACTTTTCTTTCTTACACGTGCGCGTTTGGTGCTCTGTGACGTTTTAACCCTTACCCCACGTTCAGTGGCGGGTTACGACTGATGTTTTCTGCACTTGGACTTTAAATTGATAAACACGTTAACATCGACTACACTGATCTTTGGCCTTTGACTCACGAGGGCCGCATACTTTAATTTCTTTTGGTTGTAGGAGTCTATTTTTCTATATTTAATAGTGGTTTGTCTTCAGTTGCTCTGCATCATTCCACGTCAGGATCCTAGTAAGATGGATTTCACTTCCCGCTCATTATTTTCTGATACAGTGGTCGAGTAACTGAGACGTGATCGAAGCGCAAACCAAATGCAGCATGTAGATGCTTCCTCAAAGTATTTAAACTAAGAAAAAGAAGCACTTAGAAATATCAATAAAATGTGTGTTCATATTTTTATAAATGTCACTGGATTACATGTATCTGTATAGAGGTTTCATTCAAATATAAATGCATGTTTGTTTGACTTGCTGTTTATTTGCTCTCTGGATTATTTTGTCCTTTCATCTCGTATCATTCACTCCCTTTTGCTTTCTAAGGATTGTGTTTAAGCATCAGTTCTTTTACTGTCACTCAGCACCTGATGAATGTACAATATTTCCATAGCATCTCTGTTCAGATTCTATTCATGAACTTTAATAAAACTATGTACACTACTTTAATTTGTGCAGTAATGAATCTAAAACGTGCATTAATCTGAGTGCCATACAAGCCTTGAAAATTTAATGAACAATTGCAATTTTTCAATGTGTTTACACGTTGTCACTGTTCAACTATAACATAAATTTTTTCTGCTGCTTGATAGAGAAAGCAGTGCAATAAAAAAAAAAAGATTAAAAGGAGCACAATGCATATCTATTGACCAGAATATGATATATTTCATGTGAGTTACTGCATTAACTTATTTCCAGGGTTTTTATTTATCAGCAACATTTAAAAGCAGCTTTGAGAAGTTTTACTGAAATTTAAAGATAATATAATCTAACTAATTTCATGTAAGTCTTCCTAGAGTCTCTAATTTTTAAAGTTGGTTTACTTGCGGCTTTTGTAGGAATGAGATGAATACAGTTCAGAAACACTGACAGTAAATGGATCCGGATAGAATGACAGCAGCTGATTGGCTGGAAACACATTATAAACCGGAAATGTCTAAAGCTTTATTTCCTCTAACAGCAATCGGTTGTTATGTACAGAACCGGATTGGGCCACTACAAATGTAGGATGTTCACTTCCTAGTGTTCTCTTGATTCAGTGCACATAGCAGACTATAACTGAATTCAGTTCAGACTGCTTGTTCTTTTGATGAGGTCAGATGAATATTCACATTCATGCAGTGGCGAATAAAACCCTCAATTCCTGGACCGCACACCTGCTCCTGTGAAGTGCAGCGCATTCATCTGAGACAAAGAGCTAGAGACCTGAGAAAATGAGGATAAAGTGCCTCATTTCCATGCATTTCATTGAGTGAGTGAATAATCACAGGCTGATGGATCAAACACGCCTGAGCAGAGTGAGAGAGTGTGTGTGTGTGTGTGTGTGTGTGAGAGAGAGAGAGAGAGAGAGAGAGAGAGAGAGAGAGAGAGAGAGAGAGAGAGAGAGAGAGAGAGAGAGAGAGAGAGAGAGAGAGAGAGAGAGAGAGAGAGAGAGAGAGAGAGAGAGAGAGAGAGAGAGAGAGAGAGAGAGAGAGAGAGAGAGAGAGAGAGAGAGAGAGAGAGAGAGAGAGAGAGAGAGAGAGAGAGAGAGAGAGAGAGAGAGAGAGAGAGAGAGAGAGAGAGAGAGAGAGAGAGAGAGAGAGAGAGAGAGAGAGAGAGAGAGAGAGAGAGAGAGAGAGAGAGAGAGAGAGAGAGAGAGAGAGAGAGAGAGAGAGAGAGAGAGAGAGAGAGAGAGAGAGAGAGAGAGAGAGAGAGAGAGAGAGAGAGAGAGAGAGAGAGAGAGAGAGAGAGAGAGAGAGAGAGAGAGAGAGAGAGAGAGAGAGAGAGAGAGAGAGAGAGAGAGAGAGAGAGAGAGAGAGAGAGAGAGAGAGAGAGAGAGAGAGAGAGAGAGAGAGAGAGAGAGAGAGAGAGAGAGAGAGAGAGAGAGAGAGAGAGAGAGAGAGAGAGAGAGAGAGAGAGAGAGAGAGAGAGAGAGAGAGAGAGAGAGAGAGAGAGAGAGAGAGAGAGAGAGAGAGAGAGAGAGAGAGAGAGAGTTTGTGTTTGTGTGTGTGTGAGAGAGAGTGTGTGTGTGTGTGTGTGTTTCTGAAGGAGAGAGTTACAGGTGTCTCATTCTGTTTGATCTGATATAATGCTGTTCTAGTTCATTAAGTTCAGCTGGTTGTGGATTGATTTATAGAACAGTTTTCTTTAAAAATACATAAATATTCTATATATGTAGTTTAAAATATATTGGTTTCTAAACTGAATGTATATATATATATATATATATATTGACTGTAATGTGACTACAGATTTTCTGTTGGTGAATAAAAAGTAAATTCAAATTGCAAATCGGAAGCTTTTAGATGAGTGGTGTCAGACATTTATAAGCCAGTGTAAATCCTGTAGTTGAGAAATGAAGGTGATTCAGCAGTGAGTAAGTTTTCCTGACATCATGATCCTTTGTCAACATGTTTCTGAGAAACCTCATTAACTGAGAGATCAATACACACAGTCACAGTGAGTTGGCACTTTAGTTAAACTTGTTATAAACCTTACTATATTAAGATTTGAGATCATGATTTAACAATAGATTGGAAAAAGAAAAGAGAAACTTAAAATATAGGATACTTTAGGATAAAAAAAGACTTTTAGCAAGCTGTTTGTAACTATAAGAGTGATTTAAATGGTTAACAATTTCACATATTTATCTATGCATTAACTATGCGTTTAAATTTTAATTTGTAGGTTAAAATTCCTATCTTCCCATTAGTAATAAGGTTATTTTAATTATATACACACTACCGCTCAAAAGTTAGGGATCAGTAAGACTTGTAATGTGTTTTAAAGACGTCTCTTCTGCTCATCAAGGCTGCATTTATTTGATCAAAAATACAGAAAAAAACAGTAATCTTGCAAAATGTTATTACAATGTAAAGTAATGGTTTCTATTTTAATATCCTTTAAAATATAATTTATTTCTGTGATGCAAAGCTGTATTTTCAGCATCATTACTCCAGTATAAAGTGTCACATTATCCTTCAGAAATC
>NW_015645292.1:542610-567076 GCF_001515625.1 Sinocyclocheilus rhinocerous
ATTTTCAGCATCATTACTCCAGTCTTCAGTGTCACATGATCTTCAGAAATCATTCTAATATGCTGATTTATTATTAGTGCTGGAGACTGTTGTGCTGCTTAATATTTTTTTGGAACCTGTGATCCTTTTTTTCAGGATTCTTTGATGAATAAAAAGTTAAAAAGAACAGCATTTATTCAAAATAGAAATCTTTTCTAACAATATAAATCTTTGCTATCACTTCTTATCAATTTAACACATCCTTGCTGAATAAAAGTTTTAATTTCTTAAAAAAAAAAAAAAAAGAAAGAATAAAAATATACTGACCCCAGACTTTTGAACTGTAGTGTATATTGTTAGAAAAGATTTCTATTTTAAATAAATGCTCTTCTTTTTAACTTTTTATTCATCAAAGAATCCTGAAAAAAGTATCACAGTTTCCAAAAACAACAGTTTCAGCTCTGATAATAAATCAGCATATTAGAATGATTTCTGAAGATCCACGTGACACTGAAGACTGCAGTAATGATGCTGAAAATTACAGCTTTGCCATTACTGCTGTATTTTGGATCAAATAAATGCAGCCTTGATGAGCAGAAGAAACCCCTGTAAAAAAACAATAAAAATCATTCTGATCCCAAACTTTAGACCGGTAGTATATTTTTTATTCTGTGAAATTCTTATTTAAATATTAGGACATTGTACATTGTGTTCGTTTCAGGACATGGATTACACATGAACTCTTCTGAACATTTCTTAAACATTTCTCAAGAGCTAGGAAAGAAAAGAAGTTCCTCTTAATCAAAACCAAACACAGAATGTGAGTAAATCCTCAGCAGCAGTGAAGAGGGACCTGATGCCTCCTGCTGGTCAACAGCCGAGGAATATCCTTTTATTTATTTATTTATTTATTTCATGGTTTATTTAATTAGTATAATGTGTTTCATTATTATTTATTTTATTATAATTTGTTTATTTATTTATTTATTTATTCATTTATTTATTTTTATTATTATTATTTATTTAATGGTTTATTTAATTATTATAATGTGTTTCATTATTATTTATTTTATTATAATTTGTTTATTTATTTATTCATTTATTTTTATTATTATTTATTTATTTAATGATTTATTTAATTATTATAATGTGTTTCATTATTATTTATTTTATTATAATTTGTTTATTTATTTATTTATTATATTTTTATTCTAATAACGTTAATTATTAAAAACTTATTTGAAGCAGTTAATTTTTTTCGACTATCACACGTTTAGTCTGCAGTACATATAAAAAAGTATTTGTATTTTTTTATGTATGTATTTATTTATTTATTGTCCAGAAACAGCGTCTATATGAAACTGCTCCAGAATCCACTGTTTTATGATCATTTTTCATATTAAAGCAAGCTAGCTGGAAGCAAATAAAATTTTATTTAGCGGAGCGCCGCCTGTCGGTCTAGAGGTGTATCGCACATACTGACACCGCATCGGCTCTTCCTCTAGATTGCTTTCTAATGTTAAACTGACTTCCGGTTAATGTCCTTTCTAGCGAATCATTTCTCCTGTTCAGAGTCACGTGAGCTGTGACGTGTGCGCAGAGCGGAAGAGAACGCGGCGGTGTGACAGAGTTATTAATGATCAGAGTTTAATAAAAAGATCAGATGATCGGGTTTAATCTCTGTCAGGATGCCGCTGTTGACTCGGAATAAGCGAATAGAGCGCGTGAGCTCAGCCGCGGAGCTCTTCAGCAAACACCCGCATCTGAAGGTACAAAATCATACACAAAATAATAATATCAGAGCCACTTTAATATTCTAAGAAATATTATACGGCAGTATGTATGCACAGACGGTAAGGTATGCAATACACACAGACCCTCTTTCTCTTTATGTTTCAATACATGTGATGCACAAGATAAACAACAATTTAGAAATCCTTTAGAAATTGTTATATATGAACACACACAATTTTTAAAAATATATATTTTCTATTTGCATAGTTTTCATATTTGCATTAGTTTTATTATAGACTATAGATAGATAGATATATAGATAGTGTGTGCCTGTGTACAAAATTATTTATTTTAATCAGTTATTTATTTATTTAATTGGTACTTGGTCTAAAACTAATTTGGAACAAATTTCAACTGCTTTTCTCATATTTATGCATGTATTTTTTTTAAAAAGAGCTCATATTAATTAGATCACATACAGACTACGAGTGCTTTTATAAGTTTATTTTTAATAATTCACACAGCAGGTCTATTGTGGTAAACTGCGAAAATATGAAGCAATAATAAATAAAAAAATCTACAAATGCACTTTTCTGCATACGCTCCAGCAGCTTGATGTTAAAAACATTCACGTCCATGTTATATATATATATATATAGTGTACATGGGTCAAAGATGAAAAAGGATTTAAGCATAAAAACAATGTGTAATACTACTTTAAATTGTTGTTTCCCCCCCCAACAATTAAAAAAAAAAAAATATTTTCATTTAATTGCAATTTTGTTTTTGTTTTTCTGAGCAAAAAATAAATATCATACAGTTTCCCTGATTTACAGAAGAGACCCACTAAAATGTCATTCAGTGTAACAATCTCGTCAGGCATATTTACAACAAAAAAATCATTTTATGACATATTAAAAGACTAATTACTTTCACCCCAAATACTAATTAGCTGTAATTTTACATTTTTTAAAATATGCCACTATCCTAGGTTTTGCCCATTTGTTATTAAGAATTTTTTACTCATTTAAAACAATCAAATGTAATATGCTCACTTATTCTTTTATATATTTTAATATGTACACGTCAGAATAAACATGTTGTTTGAATTTTTACATAAATATTGTGTTACACTGAATGACAATGTAACATTATTTCAACCAAATTTTGACATTTTATTCTCCAAAAACTAAAAAGTAGACATTTTACTTACATTTCATGTGCTTTCTAATCACTTTTGTAAATTTCTTTTGATGCGGACATCTCAACGTCTTTGACCCACACACAGTAATTAGAGGTCAAGTTTGTGAAGATGTTTGGTGTGCGTTTCATTGCTAGATGCACATAACAAGCGATTCAAACTCAGAGCGAATGCAGAGATAGAGTTTGTGTGGAGAGGCATTATATTTATTTGCAAACTAAACCACTTCAAGACTCTGAAAACACACGAGCTGCTCGCGTGTAAATGAACACAGTGTCGCACTTTACTCTAAAACACACAGAGCTTATGTTTAATTAAACTGCAGCCTTTGTGATTAGATAGTTGTGCTAAGCCATATCACAGTTTGAGTTTTATTTGGATTAATTGTACAGCCTTACATCTGACACTGACAGAGCGTTTCTGTCCGAGTTCAGGAGTGAACGTTAAAACGGGTCACGTGTTTCCAGCCTCGTTCACCTGTCGAGGACCAGCGGAGGAGCTCCGATCCGCTCGCACCTTCTCTGGTGCACAGGTGCATAGATGAAGCCGTCATGCAATATATAGCACTCATTAATAATATCTGACTGCAGAATGCTGCGACTGACCAATCAGAAGTGGCGGACTGAACTGTTGTGTAATCTGAAATATCGGAGTGTGTTTGTGACAGATGGTTGACGTGTATGACTCTAGCAGAGAGCTTGTGAAAATCGACCCGTGCAGATGGACACCAAACATGGCCTTCTGGCTGTCCCAAGATGATGAAACCATCCTACAGGTCTGAAAACCCACCGCTGCTCACATTCACTCGTATTTGTGACCCTGGAGCCAGTCATACGGGTCAATTTTTTTGAAATTGAGATTTTTACATCATCTGAAAGCTGAATAAATAGCTTTCCATTGATGTATGGTTTGTTAGGATAGGACAATATTTGGCTGAGATACAACTATTTGAAAATCTGGAATCTGAGGGTGCAAAAAAAATCTAAATATTGAGAAAATCATCTTTAAAGTTGTTCAAATGAAGTTCTTAGCAATGCATATTACTAATCAAAAATTAAGTTTTAATATATTTATGGTAGGAAATTTACAAAATATCTTCATGGAACATGATCTTTACTTAGTATCCTAATGATTTTTGGCATAAAAGAAAAATCGATAATTTTGACCCATACAATGTATTGTTGGCTATTGCTACAAATATACCCCAGCGACTTAACACTGCTTTTGTGCTGCAGAGTCACATATGTAATGTGTTTCATCAGATCTACAGGATGAATTGGCTCTGCTCATTGATTTCTGGTCTGGTCAGTATTTGTCCACGTCTCCACATGCAGAGCCTCCTCACTTCGTCCATCACATCAAATCCACCATCCAGTTTCTGCTGGATCATCCGACCGCAGACGGGCTGTTTCCGCATCTGTACCGCCGCGCTGAGGACGGCCGCTGGAAGAGAGCCTAAACACTGACCTCTGACCTCTGTGACCCACTGTAACCAACCAAAGGCCTTTGACGTCTGCTGTTTAAAGCAGAAGCTCCTTTACACTGATTTCAACTGAAACACGGCGACTGAAGCTCAGATTGACTGTTTAAAGGGCCACTTCTACTTGATGGTTTTACTAACACGTGTGTCATTAACCGCACCTGCCGGCCCTTACATACAAACAAGAGTCTATGAACTATTTGTTTTCATTTTTATTTCATATTTTTGTTATGTATGTCAATGCAAATGTGTTCATGGATCATAAGACGTGTCCTTTATTTTAAACTAATAGGATATGATGTTGTTTTCTTCCTAACATCTAGCTGCGTCTTATTTGCTCACTAAACCGTAAATACAGTATGTTGTGATCCTTTGAGGAGGAGTAAAATAATTACAATTCTGTTGCCGTGGAAACATGGTGTTTTGTTTATTCAAACCTTTGTGTGATCATAACAATGAATGGAAACTTTAAATATATTCCTCTTTAGACTGTTGTCTTAACGAGGATCTGCTGATTACTGACACATTTTTAGAATTTTAGTTTGTGCAATATAAAATACTAAAGTACAACATATCTGTATTTAAAATGTATCATTGAACACATTAAAAAGATTTTTTTTTTAAATAATTGTTTTGTGGAACAGAAATTGTAATAATGTATTCTAAGGTGCTAAATACAAATAAAAATAGTATTATTATTAAAACATGTCTGCCCTCTCAAAGCATCCAGGCAAAATTGCAATGGCTTGAGAACAAATGTAGGCATTATCTTAATTTGTTGTTTATATTAAATATTTTGACTGAATATTCATTTTGAATGACTCAAGAAAAATTGATAAAGCTTTGATTATAGTAAAGGTTTCCATATCCTCAATATCACGTTCCGTCCTAAAATCTGACAAAAGCCAGTTCCTGGATGGCATCATTCTCCAGGAAGTGACATCATTTTGGAGGGAAAACAGCAGCACACAGGTCAGTAAGTTTTAGAAATGCTCTTCTGTCTCTGTTCCTGCTGCAAGATTATTTTTTTTTTGGTCTTCTTTATTTGGTAATATCTATTGGGAAAATGTGAAACAGATGCAGCAATGACAAAATTTGAAGAAGAAAAAAAAGTGTCCTATACAATGCTACATATAGGATTTGTTTGGAATGTGTTTTGGAAAGATTAAAGCTGAAAAAAGAAACACAGTTTTGCATTTGCTTTATCATTGTATTTACTTGAAGGATTTAGAAACCTTTATTAACAGAAAAGCGGTGTATGGTAGAATTTTTTTGAAAAAGTGAGGTGAGGAGTATGGTGTATTTAATGTGTTTTTATTTTCACAATGCCATTTTTGGAAAGTGAAGAATAATACACTATGCATTATTTTTTTATTTTTTTTTTATTCTCTAATTAATGAAAAAAAACGTACATTTTATAAATGAATTATACATGAACCTTTGAAAAAAAAAAAACTTTTAAAAAGCGTTAAAAGCATGTAATGTTTTAAAAGCACTGAATTTGTGTAACTTTTTTCTGACAGCAAACGTGATTAATACTTCTTGTGGCGCATCATCAAAGGATCTGATGGATTCTGGGATGTTTTGAGTTGTTGGTTTTTGTCTCTCTATAAATTCTTCTTATTTGAGCAAATTATATCAATCAGCGTTTCAAAAGATGGATAAATAAGACAATAGCTTTTAATATATTTTAATATATTTTTTTATATATATTACAAAAATACAAATTTATTTTTTGTTACAAATATGTTTAAGTTATAAAAATTCTAATGATATCAAGAAGAGAAAAGAGCCACATGGAGAGAGAGAGAGAGAGAGAGCAGCTTAGACCGAAACTGAAACAGCGGAGCAAGGTACGTAATACAATACTTAATGGTTTTAAAACATCTTTTACTTTCTTCAGTGAACTGTTTTCAAATCTTTGCTGTGATCACAATATAAAAACGATTTGTTATTACATGACTGGCGTTTATTGACGGATGCAGCAGGCTTCTGTTTCGAAATCTAACGGTGCCTTTCTTGTTATATTAATACATAATAATAATAATAAGAATCTACTATAAATGCATAATAGTACAACATAATTGACTGATAATTGTCATTTCTTTGTTTAGGCAAAGCTGCATTCGTTATAATAATCGTGTAATTTCAGTGAACATTTAAGGGAGATAATTGAAGTCTGATGCGCATTTAGCTTGTCCTTATTAACCTACGCTTAGAACTTCAGTTATACTTCTAGATATTAGGGAGTTCTGGGTTATGTGAGCAGAAATAAATGTGAGCCTGCAGCACAAAAGCAGTCTTAAGTCGCTGGGGGATATTTGTAGCAATAGCCAAAAATACATTGTATGGCTCAAAATTATTGATTTTTCTTTTATGCCAAAAATCATTAGGATATTAAGTAAAGATAATGTTCCATGAAGATATTTTGTAAATGTCCTACTGTAAATATATCAAAACTTAATTTTTGATTAGTAATATGCATTGCTAAGAACTTCATTTGGACAACTTTAAAGATGATTTTCTCAATATTTAGATTTGTTTGCACCCTCAGATTCCAGATTTTCAAATAGTTGTATTCTCGGCCAAATATTGTCCTATCCTAACAAACCATACATCAATGGAGAGCTTATTTATTCAGCTTTCAGATGATGCATAAATCTCAATTTAAGAAAATTGACCCTTATGGCTGGTTTTGTGGTCCAGGGTCACAAATGCACAATGAACTGTTCAGCAACATGAAATAAGATGTGCTAACATTTATTCAACAAAATATACGCAAAACAGAGTCATTTCTCAACTGAACTGTTTTAAAACAGCAGGATCAAAGTTTTGTGCTTATTAAATCGAGGCTCTGCAGTACAGAAGAACCAGCTGGCTGTTTTATTCAGTGCTTCTCCACTGAACCAAAGGAGCATTTCTGACCAGCTTCATCTGCTGCAACCAAACCACCCGCCCTTTAGCCTCGGATGTAACACAGCTATGGCTGCTGGAGTCTCATCAAAAACAGGTAGGTGACCTTTAAGTGATAATTAATATTATTAATTCTATTTAACTGAGGCTCACTTCATCTGTCTGAGATCGGAGTTGTGTTCTTGGGAAATGATGAAGTTGACGAGAGCAAAGTGATCAAATCCATCCTGGGCTGCAGGGATCTTACGGGAGAGAACGTGGGCCAGTGTGTATTATATCAAATTGAACAGGCTGTAAAGAAGATCAGTGTTGTGGAAGCACCAGGATGGAACTCAATGCAGAAAACACTAGAAAGCATCAAGAAATCCATCAGAAGAAGCGTGTCTCTGTGTCCAGCAGGACTTCACGCTCTGCTTCTGGTCATTCCTGTGAAGAGAAATGATGAAGAACCTGCTTCAGGTGACATTAAAGCTGCAGAGATGCACATGGAGTTACTGTCGGAGCGCGTCTGGAAACACACCATCGTCCTGTTCGCTTGTGATGATGGAGTGGGAGAGTTTGCCATCAAAGCTTACTTTCAGAAAGCAAATAAAATCCTGGAAAAGTGCAAAGGCCGAACCTACATTCTTGAGAGACGCAGTAAGATCAGTGAGCTTTTTACAAAGATAGAAGAGCTGGTGGAGGAGAACCGTGGTGATGTATTAATACCACAGACGTACTATGATCCGCTCGAGTGGAAGACAGAAGATCTCCGGCGCAGACGCGGAAGTTTAGATTGGAATCCTCCTGACAGTGAGTATTTTTTCTTAATGTCAAACACATGTTTCTCACATGTCTCTTACACACAAATCTAATGCTGTTTTCTTTAACAGTGACCAAAGGGAAACCTGACTTTGTGAATGACCCACAAGCACTTTTGATGCATTACGCCAAACCCATCACAGTGATAGCGCTGGCTGTTTTCGGAGCGCTTCTCGGCGCATTCGCAGGAGCTGAATATGGAGTTTGCGCTGGTTTACTTTTGGGAAGCATTCTAGCGGTTGTCCTTGCCTTCTTGATCTTTAAAGTAGCAGAAAACAGTAACTGCATAGATACATAGGTTTACATACTGTACAACATTAACAGTCCATCTTTATTTTTATTTACATCTTATGTATGCATGTCTTAAACTGGAGAATGAATATTTATACACAAGAAATACATAAGAGAAATGCTTTTCTGGGATATGTTTAGCTATGTTAACAAAGCATGTTGGCATGCTCTTCTGAATGTGACTCCAGGCGCTCTTATATACATTTATGTAATGCACAAGTTTACGGTAGGCTAAATATATAAAACACTTTCAGGATCCACAATCGTTAACCTGCCTCATAGGGTAAATTAAAAGTTGCTTTTCTGCTAATGACAAATAAAACAAACATGGCAAACAATGATGCATAGTTACCTCACAGTCTCACACTTATATAAAATATTTTTTCTGAATAAGATGGAAGCAGGAGGTGGTTATATTTTGTTGGCCATGTGTAGTCATATTGCAAGAATGAAAAGGGATTTATGGCATAAACACAGTAAACCTCAACGCCGCCTACAGTGAGTTTAGTACTATTGTATGCTGATCTGAGAGCTTGTGCTGTTTTTTTAAATATGAGATTGAAGCACAGAAAGCCATATCTGTTTAAAATAGCAACTTCAATAGATTGAACATTTCTCATTTGTCTGATCCCCCCCCCTTTTTTTTTTTTTTGCAATAATCTTTATGTATTAAATCTTTGTTAAAGTTTTTTTCCCCCTCTGTCTTTATGTATTTGTTACTCTATATCTGAGATTTATATAAGGGTGGATTAATTTAGGTTAAGTATTTTGTCCACACTAATGGCATTTCAGACAGACTCTTCTGACGGAGCGCACACCTCCTGCAAGATCACACCACCGTCTTATGACCAACCACTGTTAAACATTAATTTGCATTCATTGATCAAAGTTCATCAGCACCCTAAATGAAAGTATTCTTTTATAAGGAAGTAGAAGAACAGAAAAACAACTAGCAAATGCGAGGTAGGTACAATATCAAATTTTGCTTTATGTTTGATATGTTTTCTGTGCTTACATGTACAAAAAACTTTTTAAGTATATATTCTGCTGTTTCATAAGCATTTCAACATAGGCTCACCGGAGCTTAAACGAAAAAAAAAAAAAAAAGGACTTATAAACATCTTTAAGTGGTTGTGTTCCTCTTTTATGTCTTGAAACCAACTGTTGATATAATAATGTTAATTTTGCATAATAATTTATGACAGGATCAAGCAATACATTGGAAATGTAGGCCATGCGTGAAAGGATTCAGACTCTAAAAATGTCCTTAACATTGTAAATTTACTACAATATATTTTGGGTGCTAAAATGTACAGCTAAACTGTACCTTTACTTGCGATGTTAAATTAATCTGAGCAGTTGTTATGACGTTCACTTTCCCCACATATTTTTCCACATCATTTCACTGGAGAAATCACACCACAAATGAACATTCATAAGTGCTACACAATTAGTGCTACATCTTCTGTGATGAGGCATTGCTTAATGGTTAATGGTTGTAGAACTGCAATATAAACTGTCTGTTAGTATTAAGTGAAACCTGTAGCACAGCGGAACCAACTGTGCGTTTTCTTGTTATCAGTTTCCATGAAGAGCATGTTGTGAAGCAGCTGCACATATACTGCGATCATGGCTACGAAATCTCCTCAAGGTGAGTCAATTTATCTGTGTGTGGTTTCCAACAATGAAACATTTTTGATTAATAAAAAACATCATGCAATAATATTAATTTGATTCCCATTTGCTCTTTAAAGGAGGTTCGGAGCTCAGAATTGTGATCTTAGGAAATGCTGGAGAGAATAAAGTGGTCAAATCAGTCCTAAACTGTGAGAATCTGACAGGAGTGGAAGTTGGTCTCTGTACTTTACTTCAGAGTGAAGAAGCAGGAAGGAAGATCAGTGTTGTGGAAGCACCAGGATGGGACAGACTCAGACCAGAGAGGATAAAAGAAGAAATTGTCAGAAGCGTGTCACTTTGTCCTCCAGGACCTCACGCTCTGCTTCTGGTCATACCAGTGAAAACTCTCTCTGGAGAACCTGAAATGAATGCATCAGAGATGCACACGAGGTTACTGTCAGAGCGCGTCTGGAAACACACCATCGTGCTGTTTGCTTGTGATGATGGAGTGGACGAACTAACAATCAGGGAACACATTCACAGCGCAGAGAAAATCCTGGAAAAGTGTGGAAGACGTTTCCATGTTCTTCAGAAAAGCACTTGTGAATCTCCCACTCAGATTCATGCACTTCTTAAGAAGATAGACGACCTGGTGGAGGAAAACCGTGGTGATTTCTTCATACCACAAGCTTACTATGTACTGATTCAACAGAAGACACAAGAAGCATCTGGTGCGACTGAGCTCAGGAAGAGACGTGGAAGTCTGGACAGTCCTCCTAACTGTGAGTTTTATTCCACAAAAGCCACAGCTGCTCTCACATTCAGACTGCTTAAGCACTGATCTATTGTTATTTTCTTTTACAGACAACGAAGACAAAGGAGATTCAGAGAAGAAAGAATCTATAGAGACTCCCAAACATAGACCTTCGGAAGACATGCCAAAAATCACCATGGACTTCAAACCGTTTGTAATGATACTGATGGGAGCGTTCGGAGCACTTCTCGGTGCAGTTGCTGGAGCTGAAAACGGAGTTTCGGGGTCTTGCTCTGGATTAGTGTTTGGTGTCGTTGTAGGGGTTTTACTTGCAAGTTTCACCGTGTACATTTATACTCACATTTATTCACGAGCTTATCCAAAGCAGCCCACACAAAGCTCATCGTAAGCAACTGAATCATAAGGAGCTGCAAAGTTGATCAAATGCAAGCTAGCTGCAAGTGCCAACAGTGCAGAATTGTTTTTTACTTATTTATTTTTAAGTAAGAATGGATTTTACATTGTGCCTTGTTGTGTATATATAATTTCTTGAAAACTGTGAGGGATTGACAGGAGACATGCTTAGACCTGAGAGAGAAAAAAGAGAAAAAAAATGGCAGTTCAAAAACTCTCAAAATATATGCATAGACACAAAAACAGCTAGTGAGAGTAGAAAGAGATAAAAGACATTTACTAATGAACACTGCTTTCTGTGATGTTAGAACAGTAGGGTGAATACTTTCACATTACTTTATATCAGCACTCATCCTAAACTTTTGCCTTTTTAATTTTGCCATAATTTTAGGGTCATACCGCATTTTGACAGCTTTATATGCATTATAGGTTTTTTTTTTTTTTTTAAGATGCTCATCTGAAAAAGCAAAATAGCGACCAGAGAGGATAAAAGAAGAAATTGTCAGAAGCGTGTCACTTTGTCCTCCAGGACCTCACGCTCTGCTTCTGGTCATACCAGTGAAAACTCTCTCTGGAGAACCTGAAATGAATGCATCAGAGATGCACACGAGGTTACTGTCAGAGCGCGTCTGGAAACACACCATCGTGCTGTTTGCTTGTGATGATGGAGTGGACGAACTAACAATCAGGGAACACATTCACAGCGCAGAGAAAATCCTGGAAAAGTGTGGAAGACGTTTCCATGTTCTTCAGAAAAGCACTTGTGAATCTCCCACTCAGATTCATGCACTTCTTAAGAAGATAGACGACCTGGTGGAGGAAAACCGTGGTGATTTCTTCATACCACAAGCTTACTATGTACTGATTCAACAGAAGACACAAGAAGCATCTGGTGCGACTGAGCTCAGGAAGAGACGTGGAAGTCTGGACAGTCCTCCTAACTGTGAGTTTTATTCCACAAAAGCCACAGCTGCTCTCACATTCAGACTGCTTAAGCACTGATCTATTGTTATTTTCTTTTACAGACAACGAAGACAAAGGAGATTCAGAGAAGAAAGAATCTATAGAGACTCCCAAACATAGACCTTCGGAAGACATGCCAAAAATCACCATGGACTTCAAACCGTTTGTAATGATACTGATGGGAGCGTTCGGAGCACTTCTCGGTGCAGTTGCTGGAGCTGAAAACGGAGTTTCGGGGTCTTGCTCTGGATTAGTGTTTGGTGTCGTTGTAGGGGTTTTACTTGCAAGTTTCACCGTGTACATTTATACTCACATTTATTCACGAGCTTATCCAAAGCAGCCCACACAAAGCTCATCGTAAGCAACTGAATCATAAGGAGCTGCAAAGTTGATCAAATGCAAGCTAGCTGCAAGTGCCAACAGTGCAGAATTGTTTTTTACTTATTTATTTTTAAGTAAGAATGGATTTTACATTGTGCCTTGTTGTGTATATATAATTTCTTGAAAACTGTGAGGGATTGACAGGAGACATGCTTAGACCTGAGAGAGAAAAAAGAGAAAAAAAATGGCAGTTCAAAAACTCTCAAAATATATGCATAGACACAAAAACAGCTAGTGAGAGTAGAAAGAGATAAAAGACATTTACTAATGAACACTGCTTTCTGTGATGTTAGAACAGTAGGGTGAATACTTTCACATTACTTTATATCAGCACTCATCCTAAACTTTTGCCTTTTTAATTTTGCCATAATTTTAGGGTCATACCGCATTTTGACAGCTTTATATGCATTATAGGTTTTTTTTTTTTTTTTAAGATGCTCATCTGAAGAAGCAAAATAGCAGATGTTTGCAATATGTTGTTGTCTGTTGTGTTCGTGGGTTTTTGTGTGACGGAGGACAGGAGTTCAGAACAACTGGAACCAGTGTTTTTATAAACGAGCTCCACTCATAATGATTTTTTAATGTTTTTTTTTTTTTAAATGGTTAAAAATGTGAAAGATTGACAGGTGATTTGTTGTTTTTGAACACATCAGCACGCTTAAATATGTTCTGCATCTGTCGCAAGGCTTTAAATGACTGTTCAAGTATGCACTATGTAAATAAAATTAATTTAGACTAAAATAATGTTTCTTTATTTAGGATTTTAGAGGTTATACAGTAACTCTAAACTAGCACGGGCCAGTAAGCAGAGAAGGTTTTGGAAAACACTGGCATTCAGTGGCATTTCGTTGGAGTTTAATGGTCATAAACACATAGAAATCATTAACACATAGATAAAGTTATAAACACATAGATATCATAAAGAATAAGGCCATTTTGCATTGCTGGAGTTTTGCACCTGCTAGTTTTCACACTTAGGCTACTGTTAAGACAAGCTCAGGCCCTGTTATTTATATGCAATACATGCACCATTTGTTAATGCATTCATTAATTAAATGCAAACTAATTACAATATAATGTAGGCTAATATTAATAGGTTTAACGTGCTTTAAATTTTATGGCGAATTGATTGAGGCTCAAAATCAACCTGTGCATAGTTCGGTTTCGTGGGCCGCAGAGCGCCACCTGCTGTCAGCGAACATGTGGACACCGGAAATACGACATGTCGCTTCCCGGAAACACGCGGGCTAGTGGCGCGAAATCACAGGAGCCGCACTGGTGAGTTTATACACGTTTAATTCAGCAGTGAACTTAATTTAACAGGTTATTTACTAAGTATGTGAAGAGTTGCGGCCTGACAACCTGAACTTAATCTTAAACTGTTTTAAATAATGTTTCTGATTCTTTTGTAATTCAAATCAGTCAATCCATAAACATACATCCGTATACAGAAGAGTAAAATAAGGTTTCTGTAATGAGCTACAATAGAGAGTTAAATACAAACATAAAATAAAGTGAATCAAAGTAAATACCATATAATAAAAAGACAATAAAAAGTGTGCAAAAGACAGCCAGAGATATGCAGTGACAGCTGTAATAATATCACTCTGCATGCAGCTTAAACGAGCTCATATTCATTTAAAATTACATTAAATATTAATATTTTTGAAAATTAATTTGCCACACTGCAGTATCATTTAAAAGAAATTAGTGAAGGTATATTAGAATAGAGAAAACCCTGCCTAGTGAGCTGTCAGTTATGTATCTGGTGTGTTTATGTGGTCTGTACCTGTATATTTATCAATGTATTGGACTGTATTGTGTAATCTGTGCAGATGATTAATGGAGATGCTCTGTGTGTGTGTGTGTGTGTGTGTGTGTGTGTGTGTGTGTGTGTGTGTGTGGGGTGTGTGCGTGCAGGTGAAGATGAGCAAGCGGAGGTCAGCGGCTCTCACTGGAGCTCAGGGCGTCTCTCTGGTCTGTCGGATGTTTTGGGATCTCAGACTTCGCTCCTGAGTGTGTGTCTGTACAGGACAGGTGTGGATGTGTGTGTTGATGTTGTGTGATTGTGTGTGTGTTCAGGCTCAGAAGCTCCTGCGGGAGAGACTGTGTCATCAGAAGCTGCCGGATCAGCCTGTGGGTCTGGACTCCCAGTACAAGTGCGTCTCGTTTACTGTCTCTCTCTCTGTGTGTGTGCGTGTGTGTGTGTATGTATTCTTACACTGTGTGTGTGTGTGTGTGTGTGGATTCTTACACTCTCTCTCTGTGTCTGTGTGTGTTTGTGTGTGTGTGTGTGTGTGTGTGTGTGTGTGTATTCTTACACTGTGTGTGTGTGTGTGTGTAGGCACATGCTGGAGCTGCTGAGACGTACAGCTGTTCATGGAGAGAGTAACTCGGTCCTCATTGTTGGTCCACGAGGATCCGGTAAAACTATGGTACAAAACATCAAGACATGTATCGTTTAAAGCAGAAACTCACTTTATTTGCATTTCCCAGAAAACAAGAGTTTTATGCCTCTAATGTTGCATCTCAGGTAAATGTATTTAAAAATGCTGAAAACAAAAAACGAGACAAAAATGGGGAAGAAAGTAGCTTTTGCAGTGTGCTAAATGAATAAAGCTAATATTTCTGAAACGATGGCATAATTATGTGAAGTGTTTTCATGCGTCTCTGTCTGAAGCTGCTGGGTTGTGTCCTCCGAGAGCTCATGAGTCTGAGGGAAGTGCAGAAGAATGTTCTTCTGGTGGAGCTCAACGGTGAGTTCATGCACGTCTTTAACGCTGCTCCTGTATTAAATGATGAAATGAGAAGCTCCAGCTGTGTCACGTCTCGGCGATGTTTTCTGAGCGCAGGTCTTCTGCAGACAGACGACAAAATCGCTCTGAAAGAAATCACTCGCCAGCTGCACCTGGAGAACGTCGTAGGAGACAAAGTCTTTGTGAGTTTCTGACATTATTAGAGGAATAATTGCTGTCGTTTTTAATGTTTTTGTGCTGAGAGGTTTTCTCGTGTTTTAGGGGAGCTTTGCAGAGAATCTGGCTTTTCTCTTAGAAGCTCTCAAGAAAGGTGAGGCTCCGTCAGTGCCATTTTAGTATTATTTACATACTATTATATGCTATTATATGTGACCCTGGACCACAAAACCAGTCATAAGGGGTACAATTGAGAGATAAATAATCTTTCCATTGATGTATGGTTTGTTAGGATCGGACAATATTTGGCCGAGATACAACTATTTGAAAATCTGGAATCTGAGGGTGCAAAAAAATCAAAATATTGAGAAAATCATCTTTAAAGTTGTCCAAATGAAGTTCTTAGCAATGCATATTACTAATCAAAAATTAAGTTTTGATATATTTACGGTAGAACATTTACAAAATCTCGTCATGGAACATGATCTTTACTTCATATCCTAATGATTTTTGGCATAAAAAAAAAATCTATAATTTTGACCCATACAATGTATTGTTGGCTATTGCTACAAATATACCCCAGCGACTTAAGACTGCTTTTGTGCTCCAGGGTCACATTTATGTTTACATACTACTCTATATTTTGTATGTTTTTATTTGAATATTTTCAGTTTTTATTTTAATCACCCTCTGCTCACCTCTGTCTGTGTCAGGTGATAAGAGCAGCAGTCGTCCCGTGCTGTTCGTGTTGGATGAGTTCGATCTGTTCGCTCATCATAAGAACCAGACGCTGCTGTATAACCTGCTGGATGTGTCTCAGTCTGCGCAGACGCCTGTCGCTGTGGTGGGACTCACCTGCAGACTGGTGCGTCTGCTCTGAAAACACTACACAAACACGCTTGGACTGCAGACAACTACTATTTCATCATCATTTAATGTCTTTTTTTTTGTATCTGTCATTATTTTTTTATTTTTAATATTCTACTTCAAATTTAATATTCTAACTCCTACCCGGTGCTCTCTTTTAAACGGTGCATTCTGTGCATTTTTTCAAAAATTGTTAATAAAGGTTATAATATAACAAGCAAATGAAAAACAAAATTATGCATGATTTAAATGCACAGAATGGCCTAAAATATAATGCTGAGAATGTAAGGAACAGAGAAAAGGAAAAAAGTTGAGCTGAAAACATTATTAAAAAATTGTTTAAAATTTAAAGCTACTTTACTCAACAAATTAAATGTAAAAAATGAAAAATGATGTGGCATATGTTTTTGTTAAATGTGTTTTTTCATAGAAACATGATGAAGGTTCTTCATGCAAACTCAACCCCACTGAAATGTATTGTGCACTACTTTATTAATTAGTTTTTATTGGTTGGTTGTTGTAGCTCTAATTCTCTTATAGATGAGGTGATGTGAAACCACAGCTGATCCTTCTCGAATCACTCATGTGTTTGTGTGTTCCAGGACGTGCTGGAGCTGCTGGAGAAGCGAGTGAAGTCTCGGTTCTCTCACAGACAGATCCATCTGTTCAGCTCGCTCTCGTTCAGTCAGTATGTGGATGTGGTTCGTGCTCAACTCAGTTTGCCTCCGGACTTTCCAGATCCCAAATTCTCAGATGAGTGGAACCACAGCGTCACGGTACAGACGCAACCTGTGTCTCAAAACAAATCATACATGCGTCAAAGACGAAGAAGGGTTTAAGCATAAAAACAATAAGTGTAATACTGCTTTGAAATTGTTGTTTTTCCCCCAATTTTTTTAAAAAATTCTGTTTAATTTAATTGCAATTTTGTTTTTGTTTTTCTGAGCAAAAAATAAATATCATACATTTTTCCCTGATTTATAGAGGAGACCCACTAAAATGACATTCAGTGTAACAATCTCGTCAGGCATATTTACAACAAAAATTATTTTATGACCTATTAAAAGACTAATTACTTTCACCCCAAATACTAATTAGTTGTAATTTTAAATTTTTTAGGCATATTTACAACAAAAATTATTTTATGACCTATTAAAAGACTAATTACTTTCACCCCAAATACTAATTAGTTGTAATTTTACATTTTTAAAATTTGCCACTCTCCTAGGTTTTGCCCATTTGTCAGTAAGAATTTGTACTCATATAAAACACAATAAAATTTAATATGCTCCCTTATTTTTTATATGTATTTGAACATGTACACGTCAGATTAAGCATGTTATTTGAATTTTTACATAAATATTGTGTTACACTGAATGACAATGTAACATTATTTCAATCAAATTTTGACATTTTATTCTCCAAAAGCTTAAAAGTAGACACTTTACTTACATTTAATGTGCTTTCTATGGACATAAAATCACTTTTGTAAATTTCTTTTGAAATCTCAATGTCTTTGACCCACATACAATCATGTTTTCTTACCTCTCGTTCTCTGTTCGTAGAAATTATGTGACGATAAGACGGTTGAGGAGATTTTGAGGAGGAACTTTAATGGCAGTAAAGATTTCCGCTCTCTGCATTCGCTGCTGGTATATTTACATCAGTTTCATCATCTCGTAATCAGACCACTGTGAGAGATCTCTGTTCTTGTGTGTAAACCTGTGTGTGTGTGTGTGTGTGTGTGTTGTAGTTTCTGGCTGTCAGTCGAGTGTCTGTCTCTCATTCGACTCTTCGTGAGGCTGATCTTATAGAGGCCTGTCGCTTGATTTCTGCTGATTCCAAAGCAAACGTCCTTCACGGTGAGAAACTGGAAACTGAGATTTTTTCTGCAGTTTTGATGATTTTTATTCCTCGTCTCAAGCACACGCTCATCTCTGATGCCCTGAGTTGCCTGTTTTCCAGGTCTGTCTATTCTAGAGCTGTGTTTGATTATTGCTATGAAGCATCTGAATGACACTTATGACGGAGAACCCTTCAATTTCCAGATGGTCCATAATGGTACGACATCTTCATGAACGTTATAACTGGTGTTTCACAAGCCTTGATGTGTGTAAATGTTCATCAGTGAAGGTCAATACATGCATCAGCTCATATGAATGTAATTCTCTCTCTCTCTCTCTCTCTCTCTCAGAGTTTAAGAAGTTCATTCAGAGGAAGTCTCACTCCATCCATAAGTTTGAGAAGCCCGTGGTGATGAAGGTCAGTTGGAGCCGCTCTCTTTTTCATGCATGTACTTGTGCTTTAAACAGGGAACAGAATATGAAACAAACTGAGTCGATAAGTGGAAACCTAGCTCTCTTGGCATGTTCATGATGTCCAATTTGTAAATGAATCATTCTTTTGGATTGAATTATTTCGGTTGTGTAATCAACTGATTATTTGACAAAACTGATCTAAAATATGCATTCATAAATTAGACGGATCTGGCATCCTCTCATTTTATGTTCATGAAAGAAAGTTGGGTTTGGATTCATGACTTGAGGGAGAGTAAATAATGACTTTAATTTGAGTTTAATTCAAATATATAGTTTTAATAAAATATAAAGTTTTTCAATTGTGTTTATTGGTAAATGGCGTAAATATAAAAATTAACATGTTAGTGTTATTTTAGTATTATTTATATAGTATTATAGTATTTAATATTTTTAACTAGCTTTATTTTTATTTTATTTCATTTGAAAGTTTTAGTAATTTTGTTGTCAGTTAAGTTTTTTGGGTATACAGTTTCTTAAAGGACAAATTTTGTCTCTTTCTTTTAATGGTTTTTAATGGTGCTTACCTGTGTGTTTGTGTGTGTATAGAAAAGTGTATAACTATCTGTATATAAAAACAATAGAAGTCTATGTAATGTCCCCATTTAGATAGCAAAGTAAACATGCGTGTGTGTGTGTGTGCATGTCTGTGTGTCTGTGTGTGTGTGCGTGTGTGTGTGTACGTCTGTGTGTGTGCGTGTGTGTGTGTGCGTCTGTGTGCGCGTGTATCTTGTGTGTGCATGTCTGTCTGTCTGTGTGTGCGTGTGTGTGCGTCTGTGTGTCTGTGTGTGCGTGTGCGTCTGTGTGCGTGTGTATCTGTGTGTATGTGCGTGTGTGTGTGTGTGTGCGTGTCTGTCTGTCTGTGTGTGCCTGTGTGCATGCGTGTGTGTCCATGTGTCTGTGTGTGTCTGTGTGCGTCTGTGTCTGTGTGTGCGCGTATCTGTGAGTGTGTGTGCGTGTGTGTGTGTGTGCGTGTCTGTCTGTCTGTCTGTCTGTGTGTGTCTGTGTGCGTTCGTGTGTCCGTGCGTCTGTGTGTGTCTGTGTGCGTCTGTGTCTGTGTGTGCGTGTATCTGTGTCTGTCTGTGTGCGTGCGTGTGTGTGTGTGTGTGTGTGCATGTCTGTGTGTGTATGTGTGTGTGTGTGTGCGCGGGTGTGTGTTCAGGCGTTTGAGCATCTGCTGCAGCTGGAGCTGGTGCGTCCGGTGGACTCTGGTGTGTGTAAAGTTCAGCGCGAGTATCAGCTGATGCGGCTGATGCTGGAACACGGTCAGGTGATGGAGGCGCTGCAGAAGTACCCACAATGCCCCACAGACGTCAAACAGTGGGCCCTCTCGGCCTTCGGCTGAACACTGCTGCATGCTTTACTTGCTGAAATATGCATTTTGTACATTTAAATGCATGTATATATTTTTTTGTTTTGTTTGCAATAATAAAAAAAAAAGTTAATATAATTGCTAATTTGTAATTTCTTTGTCTCAAAGACTCTTCTGGCCCCTGAAGGATGTTGTACAACGTTATTGAAAAGTTATTTTAGTTAGTTGACATGACATTATAGAAGCCCGTTTCAGCCACAGGATAAAAATATTAAAAAGGTAACTGACTTTTTATCTCACAATTCTGACTTTTTTTCTCTCAAAATGCTGAGTTTATATCTTTTAATTAAAATCTTTCAATTCAATTTCTTTTTTTTTATGCAGAAATGGGCTTCCATGCGATGTGGCATTCATAAAAAAAATATTTCAACCATTTCCAAATACTTTTATTATACATATAATTGAATGACTTTGCATTTTTTGTCATGGATATTCCCATTTTTATGAGTAATCAATTTCATCCGGAGTCGTTTCCACCATTTGAGTCATCATATAGTCTGTATGACTGGTTGGTGTTTATTCCAGTAAAAAATCATCCGAAAGTAACATCCAATACCAAGCTTGCACTTTTATATTTTATTTTAATGCCTTTTGAATTAGTTGCATAAATGTATCGATATTTGTATATTTACATATTTGAATGAAAAGGCATTAAACTATATATATAAAACGTATTTTATTTTTTATAAATCAGTGTTTTTATGAAATGGCATACCTTTTTGTGTGGAATAAACATGTATACAGGCCCGAGAAGATTTCATGATGATTTAAAGGTGGTGAATAAGTTCATCAGATCATCATCATTCATTAACGAAAAATGAGTATAAAGAAAATGTCTTTATATTTATAGAAAGAGAATCACATGCATAATCAGTTATCGGCCTGCAGATATTAAGACAATAAAAAAGTTGTATAAAATACCCAGCAGTACAATCTTCTGGAATAATTTCTTTATAAAGGACTGTTTTTGATTAGTGACACCAAAAAGAACAGCGCAACATCATGCTAGTCTAATAATTTAAAACCAACGATCATATTTACATTATTCATTTGCTGTACATGTGTGTGTTCGGGGGAATTACAGATTGATCTGAAATGTCTTTTACACACTTATTTCTCACCCAACACTTGGTTTGTCTGCGAACACATTCAGGGCAATAATAACCGGTGTTTGTTTTCACAGTACTGAGAGTTCGTCACATTATTAATGAAATAAATAGAAGCGGATTAGACTCTGTATGCTACAGTTGCAATCACTGCTGCATGTTGGTTGCATAACTGCCGTATGAGCAGAAGCCTGCGTCCCTGAATACTGCTGTAGTGCTTCAGAAAGAGATGGAGAGACAGAGATGAAGGAGAATGTGGCGTTAGACAGATTTACAGCCCTGAAAGATGCGATTGTGTGCAAACACTGTCATTAAAGGGGCCTTAGCATTTATTTTCCCACAAGGTCAGCTTCTAATGTTATTCAAGTGGTTTTTGCTCCTGCGCCTATGTAAATGTCGTTTGATGCGAAATTAGTCAAATGAGTGCTTGCTGTCTGTTCAATATAGTTTTTAACTGCTCCATCCTGCAACAACAGTCTCTTTGTAAAAATATATCACATTGAGACAGATGGATAATAATGTCATTTCTAACAGCACAAACTTTCACACTTTACTCTTATTATTTCTGCTGGTGTTCAGATTGTTTGATTTCAGCCACGGGATAAAAAAAAGAATTGAAACTTTTTTTTTCGCAATTTTGACTTTTTTTTGACAAGTCTAAAGAATCTTGCAATTCTTTGGAAAAAGTGAGAATTGTGAGATATAAACTGATAATCCTGACTTTTTTTCTTGCAATTTACAGTGGGCGAGTTTACTTGTAATTCCGAGTTTGTCTCTAATAATATCAGACTTTTTTTCTCAGAATTGTGATATAAAGTTGCAACTGCAAGAAAAGAAGTTGCAATTACTATTTATATTTTTTATTGTGGACTTTATGGTGGAAACAAAAAAACAACTGCGAGATGTAAACTCCAAAATCTGAAAAAAAAAAAAAATAATAAAATGCAAAAATTGTGAGATATATTGCTAGATTTGACTCTGAACTGCAAGAAAAAGTCAGAATTCTCGGTTTTTATCTTGCAAGTCTTGAGTTTTTCTCAGAATTGCAAAATAAACAGTCTGAATTGCAAGACATAAACTCAGAATTGTGAAAAAAATAAATCCGTATTGTGAGATAAAAAGTTGCAATTGCCTTTTACATTATTTTAAGCTTCCATAGTTTGACATCACGACTCGGTGGCCCGAGTTTCTCAACACTAAACATGTTAACACACTGATGTTAATCTAGTTCACATCAGAAAGCTGAAGTGCAGAACGAGTCGTTTTTGCAGTGTAGGGTCAACATGAACCCTCCAGCACTCGATCTGCTGGATTATTTCTCATATAAAGCCACTAAAAGATAAATATGAACAAACACAATGTATCAGGTGTAGTCTGATGAATATGGAGGCGAGTGGTAAACTGTCCGAATTCATCCACCATTGGCAGAAGTTAATATTGGACCCTTTGTGATTCAATGAAGCGAGCGTTGATTCCTCATGATACGACCCCTTTAGAAAGAGCAGTGAAGGCTGCGATGAAATGAAGCAGAAATGTGAAAGGCAGAAACGCTAGCGTGTGTTACAGCTACTCGTCTCGCCTCCGTAGCAGCTGTTCAGAAAAAAGCACGAGAAATCAAAATGAGGTATACCTGTTCAGGGAGGTTCATGGTTATTTCAGCATACATCCGTGTCTCGTATTGGCATGACTATAATGACTTGCAGAAAAGAAACAGCAAACGCAGTCCAGAGTTTCGCCCTTTTTATACTAAAATCATATGAGCTGCTGTTCATATAAAACACAAAAGTCTTTCCTTTATGCATAAAAGAGGTTTTGGTGCAAACAGAGACGTCCGTGTGTGTTTGATCTCTTGAGTTCCTCTGTGTGTAAGTGCGAGTCGTTGAATTATTCCCGCACTCGTTTTGTTCGAGTCATTGTAGTCTGGTGTTCTCTCGCACACGCTGCGTTCTGATTGGCTGAGAGAACAGCATCATAGGCTGGATTCTTTAGGGGGGAAGTCCAGGTTGGTAACCATGGTGACGACGGAGAGGATGTCGTCGGGGGCGATGAGGTTGGTGTTGCGCTGCATTGAGATGATGCGCTCCTCCACGCATCCCGCAGACAGACGCGCCTCGGCCTCGTGGTCCCAGCACTCCTCTATGGTCTCACAGAGCATCGCCAGACCCTAGATACACAGATTAAATGATTTGGCACGTGAGAAAGTCTCAGTATTTGCTGTGTCTCTTTTTCTGGAGCTACATGAACAAAACCTGAGCATCGTGCATCTTTAAACATCTTGAGCTTCAACAAAAGCAAGAAAATCTGGGTCACATGACCAAATCACTAATACACTTACATTTGATTAGTCATCTAGAAATATGCAATCTGAAATTGGAAATATTCTTAGATTTGACTATAACCTTGGCTTTATATTTCTCAAAATGCATGAACTTTTTCTAACAAGTACTACTTTTTCCTAACAACATGTGTTAGAGTTGTTACTGTTAACTAAAGCTAAAACTATTGAACACTGTTTATGTTATTTAAAATAAAGCTGAAATAAAGCAAAAAAAATAAATATTAGATAAAAAAAGTACACTTTTTATTTCAGATAACATTTCTTATTTTTGTTGAAATAAAAATAAAGCTAAATAGGAAAAAACTAATAAATGGCAAAAGCACAAAAAATTACTAAAATTAAAATAATGAAAATAAAGCTAATCCAAAATATTAATAAATGCTATAATAGTATATAAATAATACTTTACTGTTACTTTTATATTTATTCCATTTACTGATAAATACAATTGAACAACTTCATATATTTATTACTTCATATTATATGTATTTTTTTATTACTTGACACAAAGCATTGATTGGATAATAAAAAGTATCTCTATATGACAGGCTGTTGGAAAAAAGTAGGATTAAAGACGAGAAGGAAAGATATTTCAGATGTGTCAACACTTATTGCATTCTGATGAAAGATTATTAAGACTTATTTTCTTTGCAATAAATATCACTGATGAATCATTCAGGAACACGAATTAAAGAGAAAATGGGGTCAGTTCTGAGGTCATGTTGACTTTAATGTGTTGAAAGGCAAAATGTTTCTGAAAATATATTGTAGTCAGTGTCGATGGACAGTGTGTTTGTGTAGCAGTACCGTATGTTTTAGCCAGTGCTCTCTGAATATCGGCCGTAGTTTCTTATGCACAACAACGTCCTGCATGTCCTCCAGAGACAGATGAAGACCTGCCTCCTCCTCAAACGGCAGACAGAACTCATCCACGGGACCTGAGACGCACACACACACACACAGATCAACACACACAGACACACACACACACACACACACACACATACACACACAGACACACACACACA
>NW_015645292.1:568382-569032 GCF_001515625.1 Sinocyclocheilus rhinocerous
TCGGCCGTAGCTTCTTATGCACAACAACGTCCTGCATGTCCTCCAGAGACGGATGAAGACCTGCCTCCTCCTCAAACGGCAGACAGAACTCATCCACGGGCCCTGAGACACACACATACACACACGGATCAGTCCCGGTTTATCCCATGACTTCACCTGAGTGTGAGTGAATGGGTGTTTGTTACCGTCGGCTGCTGTGCAGCGAGAGGCCAGTTCCCACAGCACCAGACCCGCGGCGTACATGTCGATCCTCAGAAACGCGTCGCGCTGGAAACTGATCGCTCCCTCCAGCACCTCCGGAGCCATGTAGCGCCGCGTTCCCACCTTCACACAACACAACCAATACAACCTCAGCAATGACTGAGTAGCACTTTACATCTGTCACAAGTAAGGACTATTCAGTCAATGTTTGCCATGAATTGCATTGTGAAACTAGAAAAAAACTGACCTATTCATGCCGGGAAATGTTGTTGTTTGTTTTTGAGCACATGCACAAATCATATTCACCTGTCCGTGTGTGTCGCCTGTAGATTTCCCTGCTTCAAACTTCAGTGACAGGCCAAAGTCAGCAATACATGCAGTTAAATCACTCTTCAGTAACACATTCTTACTCTTGATATCTCTAAGAGAGAGAGAGAGAGAGAGAGAGA
>NW_015645292.1:569377-571588 GCF_001515625.1 Sinocyclocheilus rhinocerous
ATCAGCTGCTTGTTATTAGTTTAAGTATTTGCTATTGACTGTTCAAATGCGGAGTTTTGCGCATTGTGTGCGTGTGTGCGCGCTAGCGAGAGAGAGAGAGAGAGAGAGAGAGAGAGAAAGAGAGCGAGAGCGAGAGAGAGAGAGCGCGAGAGAGAGAGAGAGAGAGCGAGAGCGAGAGCGAGAGAGCGAGAGAGAGAGAGCGCGAGAGAGAGAGAGAGAGCGAGAGCGAGAGCGAGAGAGCGAGAGAGAGAGAGCGCGAGAGAGAGAGAGAGAGCGAGAGCGAGAGCGAGAGAGCGAGAGAGAGAGAGCGCGAGAGAGAGAGAGAGAGCGAGAGCGAGAGCGAGAGAGCGAGAGAGAGAGAGCGCGAGAGAGAGAGAGAGAGCGAGAGCGAGAGCGAGAGAGCGAGAGAGAGAGAGCGCGAGAGAGAGAGAGAGAGCGAGAGCGAGAGCGAGAGAGCGAGAGAGAGAGAGCGCGAGAGAGAGAGAGAGAGCGAGAGCGAGAGCGAGAGAGCGAGAGAGAGAGAGCGCGAGAGAGAGAGAGAGAGCGAGAGCGAGAGCGAGAGAGCGAGAGAGAGAGAGCGCGAGAGAGAGAGAGAGAGCGAGAGCGAGAGCGAGAGAGCGAGAGAGAGAGAGCGCGAGAGAGAGAGAGAGAGCGAGAGCGAGAGCGAGAGAGCGAGAGAGAGAGAGCGCGAGAGAGAGAGAGAGAGCGAGAGCGAGAGCGAGAGAGCGAGAGAGAGAGAGAAAGAGAGAGAGAGGTTAAATTACATCTGATTTAGGGGGTTTCAAACTGGGGGGTGTGGGTGGAAAAGTTTAGAGAAAAAGTGTGAAAAATGTACAAATAAATAAATATATAAATTTTAGATAAAAAATAAGAAGCACATAAATATGTATATAAATAACTATTTTACAAAAATAATTTTTCACACATATTTATATACCTTTTTTTATAGTATAAACTGGGTCTTTATACAAGAAACTAAATAAATGCTTGTTACATTTTTGGATGGGGTCCATCGCTAAAAAATGTAAAAATGAATAAATAAATAAATAATAAAAAAAGATTAAAATACATATATAAATGTATAAATTTTAGATTAAAATAAGTAAGTAAACAAATACGTATATAAGGTGATATTACATCTATAATACATTACTATAATGAGTTTGAAATTTTTTTTTATAGAAACAAAATATTTATCAAATAATATTTTACACATATTATATATATATTGATGAATATAAAAATATATTTAAATAAATTAATCAATTTTTTATTTTTATTTTTACAGAATGTATAAGTAAGCAAATACATACAGTATGTATAAAAACATATAAATAAATACATCTAACAGTATTATAATGAGTAGAAAAACAACATAATAATGTAACTTAATAGAAACAAAATAGTTTCCAAATAATATTTTACACATATTTATATTAGACTATAAATTGGGTCTTTATACAAGAAACTAAATAGATGTTGGTTAAATGTTAGGATGGCGTTCCCTTGTACGAGCATTGAAAGTGTTTTGTACCGGTGTGCAACGGCAGGCTTGTGTCCGTCCTTCAGGCTGGGAATGTCCTCGTGTAAATACGCCAAACCGCGCACAAACGTCTGCGCTATCAGACACAACTCATTCCACGACACAACATTCGCCTTCAGGAAGTCCGTCAGCGAGCCCTGAGAACAAACACACACGCACAGATGATATTATCACACACTCCAATCAAACATGTGACACACTGAGGTCATGTGACAATAATGTAGCATGATACTGTTTAAAACGATTACTGCTGCATACTGCATACTGCATACACTACCGCTCAAAAGTTAGGGATCAGTAAGACTTGTAATGTGTTTTAAAGACGTCTCTTCTGCTCATCAAGGCTGCATTTATTTGATCAAAAATACAGAAAAAAAACTGTAATCTTGCAAAATGTTATTACAATGTAAAGTAATGGTTTCTAATTTAATATCCTTTAAAATATAATTTATTTCTGTGAAGCAAAGCTGAATTTCCATCAGCATAATTACTCCAGTATAAAGTGTCACATGATCCTTCAGAAATCATTTTAATATGCTGATTTATTATTAGAATTATCAATGTTGGAAACAGCTGTGCTGCCAAATATTTTTTTTGGAAACTGATACTAACTTTTTTTTTACAGGATTCTTTGATGAATAGAAAGTTAAAAAGAACAGCATTTATTT
>NW_015645292.1:573438-576122 GCF_001515625.1 Sinocyclocheilus rhinocerous
ATTTCTATTTTGAATAAATGCTGTTCTTTTTAACTTTTTATTCATCAAAGAATCCTGAAAAAAGTATCACAGGTTCCAAAAAAATATTAAGCAGCAACAGTTTCCAGCACTGATAATAAATCAGCATATTAGACTGATTTCTGAAGATCATGTGACACTGAAGACTGGAGTAATGATGCTGAAAATACAGCTTTGATCACAGAAATAAATTACAGTTTACAATATATTCACATAGAAAACTGTCATTTTAAATGGTAATAATATTTCACAATTGTGCTGTTTTTACTGTATTTTTAATGAAATAAATGCAGCCTTGATGAGCAGAAGAGACGTCTTTAAAAAACATTACAAGTCTTACTGATCCCAAACTTTTGAGCAGTAGTGTATTTCACAAAAACAAACCTGTGTGTGTGTGAGAGAGTGTGTGTGTGTGTGTGTGCGTGTGTATGTACCTTCTCATGATACGCTGTGATGAGCCAGAGCTCGATGTCGACTCCATTTCCTCTTTTTTCCGCTCCGATGAAATGAAGGATATTTTCATGTTTCATTCCACTCAAACTATACATCTCATATTCATTCTGCCATGACTGTTTATTCTGAGAGAGATCGCAGACAAACACATGCAAAATTAACAACATTCAAAGCCACTGTAAAACAGTACATTTACACACAATTGTGATGCACATTAGTTGATTTCTGTATTCATGTGCACAAGTTGTAAACAGACTAATGAACTAGATTACTTGGTGGACAAATTATTTATGATTCATTAATTTTCCAAATTATCTGTTGAATATTGGTGTATTTTATCATTGCACTTGCTGTCATTTTACAAAAGCAGCTAGATTTAAATGTCCAGTCTTTGCAATGTGAACCAGTGCAAAATGCAAAATACTTCAGTGTGCAATTCAAATATTACAATGATTTTATCGCTGTTGAATACTGAACATTGCATCACTTTATCAAAGAGAATTCTTCAAACATAATTTTTTTTTTAAAGAAAAATCATATCAGCTAAGACTGAAAGTACACTGTAAAAAAATGTATTTTTGAAGTCTTAAAGATTATTGGAGTATGTTTTACAAGAAAATACTATTTCAATGTTTGTACTTCATGTTTAATTCAGTGTCACTTGTCATTTCTTTAGTGAAAATCATTTCCAGTGTTTCTAGTTCCAATATTTTTAGTGCATCAAACTCAGCGAAAATGTGCATTAATAACTAGATTATGTTTTTAATGCAATAACATGACTAGCATAAGTCAACCTCTAGGGAATAAAAACACTACCAAGATGTAGAATATGATTTAATTTGATCATTTTAAAGCTTGTAGGGTTCAAACATTTTAAATTACAGTACAATGAAGTGTATTTTCAGGCTGAATTAATAGCAGAAGCTTAATATTTTAGGTTAGAGGTTTAGAACAAACACTAGCTGTAATATTTGAAGAATATTAATACAGAGATTCAGAGCACAATAATAAAGTACTCAGATTTGAGTTACCAGCAAACCATATCACTGTTACCCATGAGCTTTTGGCTTATTGCTTTATTATAATCATGTCGAATCTTCTGTGCTGAAGCTGAGGAGGGAAACTTGGACCAGCAGTAATAAGATGAGACGCGTCAGGTACCTGCACAGGGAAGATTTTGACAGCCACGTGTTCGTTGAGCAGCTGAGCTTTCCAGACGCAGCCGAAGCGTCCGCGAGCCTTCAGCTCCAGCAGCTGCAGCGGCTTCTGACCCAACAACGGCGACGGAGGCATCAGACCCGGATCCTGCAGACACAAACACAACCCACTGAACACATGATTCACTCACACACATCAACACAAACACACACACACAGCGTCTGATGCAGGAGAACGCATATAATAATCCATGCCAGCTACAAAGAAAGAAAGAAAGAAAGAAGAGCCCATATGCAGATGAGGGTGACCACATCACAAACCCATGACAGAGGATGAGAACTGAAGCATCAGCAGGGCAGCATGGGAGACCGTGAGAGTGAATGAAGCTCTTACCTCGATCATGATACGAAAGGCGTGCTAGCAAGAGAGGAACAGAGGGGTTTTACTGCTTCTAGCACACACACAAGCTCTGGGATGTGAGTAAGAGCGAGCGCAAACCCATCTCAGCGTGAGAATGAGAAAGAAACACTGATGTGTGTCTGTGAGAACATGTGATGGAGACTTATATGCAGCAATGAGACACTGACATGAAAACACACTCACACACACACACACACACTCACACTCACACTCACACACTTAGCTATCTAAAAAAATGACATCATAGACTACTATTGCTCACACTCACGCACACACACACTCACGGACACACACACACACACGCACACGCACACGCGCACACACACGCACACTATTTTGTCCCCCAATTAAAGGAAAATAAATCAACACAGACACACACACGCTCACACACACACTCATGCACACACACACACACACACACACACGCACACACGCACACACCACACACACACACACACACACACACACACTATTTTGTCCCCCAATTAAAGGAAAATAAATCAACACAGACACACACACGCTCACACACACACTCATGCACACACACACACACACACACACACACACTCATGCACACACACACACACACACACACACACACACACACGCACACACACACACGCACACACACATAC
>NW_015645292.1:576141-587752 GCF_001515625.1 Sinocyclocheilus rhinocerous
ACACACACACATACACACGCACACACGCACACACACACACGCGCACACACATTTTGTCCCCTAATTAAAGGAAAATAAATCAACACACGCTCACACACACACACACACTTAGCTATCTAAATAAACGACATCATAGACTACTATTGTTTTTATATATATGTAATTAGAACTTCTGAGGACTATTTTGTCCCCCAATTAAAGGAAAATAAATCAACGCACACACACACACACACACACGCTCACTCGCACGCACACACACACGCGCACACGCACGCACACACACACACACACACACACACACACACACACACACACTGATGGTACGTTCCATCCTAAGAATTAAAGGGTTAAGGGTAAAGGCTTTAATAAGAACTAGTACGAACATACTAAAAAAATAACAAAAATGACAAAAAATGCAAAACAAAATTACTAAAACTTTAACATTAAAATGAAACAGAAAATATACAAATTTTAAAATATTAACAAAACTGATAATAGCATTTCAATGATATTTAAATAACACTGACTTGGGATGCAAAATTACACAAGATATTAAGACAAAATTTAAATTAAGTGAGTTTATGCATAAAATAAGGGGGAAAAAAATCTGCCAATGGGGTCAGAAAATTAAACACTCTATTTTGCTTTAAGTTTTTTTCTGACCTCATTAGCAGATATTTGTCTTGTTTAAATTGCACTGGAAAACAACACAAAAGTATTGAGTAAGAAAATCACTTTTTGCAGTGAAACATTTGCTCCCCAATGGTAGAATAGTTTAGTGTGGTTATTATGAATGGATACACATTAATAACTGCACTGTTATGTGAAAGAGTCCCGATCGCTGCCATTCACCAAAAAACATCTCCAGATATTACGCTTGAGTATAAAGATGATATTGAGATGGAGGTACAGTACCTGTGACGGCACGAGCAGCGGCGGGGACGACAGCTTCAGACGCCGGTACATCCAGAACGAGATGACGAGAATAACGGCGACAGCCATGACGGGAATCAGAGAGTACAGCAACGTGGGAAACAAGTCCGGCTTCGGAGGGACGGGGTTAGACGTGGCTGGAGAGAGAGAGAATGAGGAGTAATTAACTAAAACCATTCGGGTTGATAAGATTTTTAGTGTTTTGAAAGAAATTAATACTTTTATTGAGCAAGGATGCATTAAATTGACCAAAAGTGACAGTAAAGACATTTATAATGCAACAAAGGATTTCTATTCCTTTTGAACTTTCTATTCATCTGTGAATCCTGAAAAATAAAATGCATCACAGTTTCCACAACAATATTGTGCAGCAATTAGAATGATTTCTGAAGATCATGTGACACTGAAGACTGGAGTAATGATGCTGAAAATACAACTTTGATCACAGAAATACATTTTATATTAACAGATATTCACATAGAAAACTGTTATTTTAAATTGAAATAATATTTCACAATATTACCGTTTTTACTGTATTTTTGATCAAATGAATGCAGCCTCGGTGAGCAGAAGAGATCTTACTGATCCCTGATCAACTGGACCTTAATTTGATCAAAAACTGCTCATTAAAGGAAGAAGAGTCTATTCGATTGACATAATAATGCATTGAATCACAGTGTGTTTACTGTTATGACATTCAGAGGCAGGTTAATCTGAAATAGTAGAAACTACAATAATACATCATCATGGAAAACACAGACAGACGTCAGAGAAATTAAATGTGTGCGACTTTGTGATTCAAAGTAACATAGAGTGATTATTTCAGACGTAACTCTATAATCAAAGGATTTTAGGTTTAAATCTACATGAATATATTCAGGAAAGTGTATAATTTAGATCCTGTATCTGGTCAGTTTCTGTTCAACACTCTTGTAGTGTCCCAACTGTGAGACACAGCTGTGAAATCAGTCTGATTATTAGTCTTGAAGTGCACAGACAGTCCAGATATCTTCACTCGGTCACATGTTTGTGTCTGAGAGGTGTGAAGTGTGTGTTACTCACTCTGAATCATCTCTGGACTGTAGTGAAACTTCTCGTTGCACATGTTTCCCTCGCAGCAGCAGAAGAAGACGTCGGGATTCTCCTTACGCTCCACACACTCGCTGCTGCACACACACACAGATACACAGTGTCATCGTCGGTTCACTACAAAACAGAGTCATCCGAGCATGCATCTGCTCGTACCTGTCGTAGCAGTTAACATCGTCCAGCCAGCAGCCCTGCTTCACCATCTCGATGGCTCCTTGAGTGTGTGAGTTTGTGTGTTTGTGTGTTTGTCAGGGAAAGGGCTTGTATTTCATCCACAACAGCTCACTGAAGGGAAGGAATGCTAGAAAGGCGAGACGTGGAGCAATCGGACATTTCTGCTGACAGACGTCTTTGACCTCTCTCAATAATTCAACACGCTGAACAGATTTCCATTCACTTCAGCCCACTGAACATTCACCGAATTCCACGCAAGCGTAGCTGAGACACAAACATGAAAAGCCTTCATTGGGCTGCAGGGCAGAGACGCGTGGTTATGAAATAATTATGAGCTTTCAGAGTAATAGTCGACTTACTTTCATAAATCACAGGATTAAAAAGGCCAACAGGCACTGATCTCTCTCACGATGTTATCGAGCTAGTTCAGTTTTCAGCCGGTGGAAATATTTCTGCACCTAAATGTCACTTTCGTTCTTCTGGAGTCACGTGTGAGTTTCTGAATGGTGTGTTTGTGCCTGAGGAACCTTCTGATGTCTCGACATGTGTCTGCCTTCTCATTAAGAGTCCTATATCTTCTCTTAATCACCTCAATTAAGATAAAATCATCAGTCTGACATATTTCACTGAAGTCAGTGCAAAGCTTTTATCAATCCCTTTGATGGCTTCTTTTTGAAATCTGAACATGAACATTACATCATGTTTTACCACACAAGCACAGTACCTTATAGCTGTCTCTGCATATTAAACAGAGTATTTACAAAATAATAATCAAACCCACACACACACACACACACACACTCTCTCTCTCTCTCTCTTACACACGCATACACACACACTCTCTCTCTCTCTCTCTGGGATTCTCCTTACGCTCCACACACTCGCTGCTGCACACACACACACACACACACACACAGACAACACCTGTCATCCTCGGTTCACTACAAAACACACACATCACGCAAACACACACGCTGCATCCGAGCATGCATCTGCTCGTACCTGTCGTAGCAGTTAACATCGTCCAGCCAGCAGCCCTGCTTCACCATCTCGATGGCTCCTGAGCGGTTCTTCCAGGTGGAGAAACAGTGTCGTCGCTTGTCTTTCTCTCCGTGACATGATTCGACTCCGCTCTGGTTCGTCCCGTCCTTCTCCCAGCTTGCATTGTAAAACGCACACTCCTGCGTCTCCGAGCGCCCGAGAATCGCACCTGAACCACACAGAAAGAGACTTCAGATGCTGTCCATTTCTTTCATTTGATCAGCATAATAACAGAGGTTGTTTATTACCTCATCGCATATAAAACCGTAAAGGTACAGTACACAGTCAAATAAGTTTTCAAAGTTGTAAATAAAACAGATTATTGCAGTGCATTTTACAGTCTTTCTACTTTAAAATTTCACATTTAGTTCAATGTGTTACTTGCCGTTTCTTATTTGTGAAATTTACTAGCAATTTCTGAGTGAAAACTGTTTCTACTCCAGTTTTTGTTCAGTGCATGAAGCTTTTGAATTGTAAAAGTCAGTCATGTTAATTAAAAACTACTTTATGATTTTTAATGCATTAAACTATGTGCAATATTATAAGTGGACCTTTAGGTATAAACAACGCTACAAAAGTGTAGAATATGATTCATGTTATCATTTTAGAGCTTGTCGAGTGTTTAAGTGAAGAGCTGAGCATGTTGAATAGCGTTTCTCAAATCTGATTTCAATAGTTGGATGTTGGCACATTGCTAAACTCTAATAACACAATACTATAAAAATCATAAAAACACATAAGACACAAATAGTGGGTCAAGTTGTCCTTTTTTAAAATGAGTTTTCATTGTGTTTATCACAATGCATTCTGGGATTGCCTTCTTTATGAAGGATACACGCTATGCTGCTTAAGTCGAGGTGTCTTTAAAGGCAGCATAATTCATGCATGTCTAATATTTTGTATTTTATAATAATATTGCAAGTCTTCTGAGATGATATTATAACTGTGAGGAACAGACTGAAATTTAAGTTGTTATTCACTGATAATACTTTCTAAAATTTGGGTGATTTATTGCTTTAAGAGCTAAAAACTTTGATGATGTTATAACACTACAGTTTAAATGTCTCTTCTGCTCACCAAGGCTGAATTTATTTAATCAAAATTACAGTAAAAACAGCAAAATTGTGAAATATTATTACAATTTCATACTGTGGCAAGACCTTTTTTACCACCTAATCTGCTCAAATTTACCCACAATGCATTTCTTGAGCCATAAGCTGCCAACAGCAATCAATCAAACACCGTCAGCAGCAGAAACACACGTAACAGGAGCTACAGACGCAGGTGGAAACACACCTGGACCTGATGAGATATGCTATATTTATATACATAATATACATTTTTAATTAAAAAATTAAAATAAAATTGTGAATAATTTATGTAAATATTGCCTGAATTGAATAAATAAAAATATGTACGAAAAATAAATACAAAAAGAATTTAATTAAAATATAAAAAGTTAAAATAATTTTTAAAGATACAAAATTTCTTCATAATAATTTTTTAAAATTAAAAATTAAAACATTTTTACAAAATAAATTACAATTAAATTAAAATATAAAAAAGAATACATTTTAAAGAGATATAAAATTGCTTCATAATCTTTTTTTTTTATTAAAAATTAATGTTTTTTTTTTTACAAAATAAATTAAAATTAAAATATAAAAAAATAGAATCAGTTTTAAAAAGATACAAAATTTCTTCATAAACATTTTAAAACATTTCTTTTTGGTTTGCATTTTAAAAGTGGTTATTATTAGTATTAGTACATTTGTAGTTTGAATGTTGTTTGTCTACATTAGTGTCAGCCATTGTGCGGCGATACCAGCAGCTCCTTTAGTTTGGTAAGGACAGTGAAGCGCCCCGGCGTGATCCGCTCTGAACTCTCAGTAATGAGCTAATGACGCCGGACACCGGGCCTGCTGGAACAGACCTGTAAATCAGGAGGAGCCACTCAAATTTACAAGAACTACTGCAGGAACCTCACAGAGAGCCAAATCCAATACACAACATCAATGTGCTCCCTCGGACGCTGAGCGTACTGTACAATCAGCACTAAAACCCACTCGGATTCACAACCCGGGAATAACTGAGGATACAAATGAGAGCAAAACAGCAGAAAGCAACACTTCATCTACAGAGAGCAGATCTAATGATGCGCCTCCACAATCAAACAAACTAAAATCATGCAAAATTGTATTGTAAGTGTGTAATGCTGAGATAAAAGCATCAGCTGAACTCCTTTAATCGAAATGACTCAAATAACCCCTAACATTTTAAATATTGATACGCTTTCAAAATACAGTTAAGCAATATCATTGAAGCAAGAGTCCTGTTGGTCTGAATATAATCACAAGATCACAGCTTTAGAGTTTTTTTTAAAATAAATAAATACTTTCTATCAGGGGTGTAGCAAAACAAAGATTTATTTGCTGCACTTAATTTTTTATTTTATTTTACTTTTACACAATAAAATTGGGAACAGGGCCATTTCATAAAATTACCCTGATTAGAGATAATAATTCTGGGCAACATCATATTTTATGAGCTTTGTTTTGCTTGGCCAAAGCCTGCCAGTCATGTAAAAAGTCATGTCAAAACAAGATCAGGGGTATGGCTTCAATTTCAACAGAATGCATAAACTTATAAAAATATATAGCTTACAATGCAATATAACTATGGATGAAATTATCAGCCAAATCCATACATTTTTGTCAGCAATGGCATTTCTCTCACAATCTCACAAACACCCTGAAGGACCCATTTGGGAAACACTGTCCTAACATTTAGCAGACGCCTTTATCCAAAGCAACTTACAAATGAATAACATCAAAAGAAATTTGTCATACAAGTCAATAATAGCTCACAATGCCATGTTAAAAGCATAAACTAGATTAGCTCACAAAACTAGAGCAGGAGACTTTCCAAGACATGCAGTGCCAGACACTGACCAAAAGTAAAGGTGCGTGCTCCTTTTGAGGTTATTTCTAGATTTTGTGAGTGCATTTGTTTAACAGACAGTCTCACATCTGCTGGCAATATGAAAACATGTTTTTGTAGAATAAAGAAGAGGATTTTCATTGCTCTTTTGAAATAGAAGTTCAGGAGATGTGAAAAGATTTTTGAGAAACGATTAACTTAATTATACCTGTTCAAATGTATTGTACAAGCTTTTGTTATATTTTCACTGTTCATTTTATTGCTATGGTATTTCATTTTTAATTTAATAGCGCATTAGAGCTATCTCGATCTCTCTCTCCTTCCTGCGTGCTTTGCTTATCAGATCATCTATAGATACAGCTGTGAATATTGAACGTTTTAACATTATATTAATTACATACATGTATTTCATAGACATCCTTAATCTCTAATAACTTCATTCTGCTCTGTTTGTTCTGTTGTCAGTGTTTCTTTGTGTGGACACAGCTCTCTTCATACGCTGTGTGGTATCGGAGCATTTTTACGAGTATGAATATCAGTACAGGAGCGCAGTATCGTATCGGTGCATCCCTAATAACTTTAACAACTTGCTTCCAGTCCTCCAAGACCATTACTGAAACTCATTCATGGTTATGGTGTCACAATCACAAGCTCATTAACATATGACTGTCCACATTTACATATCATACATACATATTCAATGAGGTTAGCCAATTATAGCAGAAGTCTTAAAGGAACAGTAAACAGCCTGTTTAACAGAGCGGTTCAGTTTGTAGCCATAAATCCAAGACATTTTTTTTACTTTTTTTTTTTTAGGTTTATTATAGTTAAATAAAACGGAAACTAAAATTAAAACCATGTAAAAAAAAAATAAAAATACCCTACTTGAAATAAAAAATAACCACTTAATAACATAAAATATACAACAAAACTGGAATAATTTTAAATATACAAAACTTTTTATTTCAACTAGTTACCATGGCAACACTTCTCATTTTAACTTAATTTAACTTGTACAGGAATAACTAAAACTGTAATAAAAAATTATCATAAACTATATAAAAAATATATATATATATATCGCTTAATACATCAAAATTACTAAACTTTTAACTAAAATTAAAACAAAAATGGAAAATGGAAAATCTGATTCAAAATGTTACTAAAAACTATAATAGTATATGACTGATACTAAAATAACACTACTATGGTTTTTGATTTCTGAGTAAAATAAGGTCTGTGGTTACTTAAAGAAACTCACATTTTATTCTGCAACAAATTACTATACCTTAAATATGAATTTTGAAATTACTGACTGCTTTAGAAAATGAAAGCTGCCAACAAGGACTATAACTAGTATTAACTAAGATGTGAGTTTGAGTACTTTACAAATCAGACAACTGGTGTTGTGCTTGTGTAGAAACTTTAATTTTTAAAGCACACAGTGGTTTCATATTTTACATTTGAGGTATAAATGTGTGTAGTTTTACTGTAGAACAAAAATGTTTATGGTGGTAATGTTAACCATAGACTTTATTTTACTCATTGAAAAATAGGAGTCTGCTATTCTACAGACCCAGAGGAAATTCCTGATGGAAGCCGTGCTGAATTAGTCTTCTGGGTTTGCTGACAAATTGACGTCATCATGACTGAACAGCTCTATTGTAAGGGTCAGGATGGAAAAAGACCATGAGAAATGAATTTACGCTCTCTTTAGTGCAAGAATCCTTGACTGATATTATAAGTGAACTTAGAATGTGACACTTTTAAGACTTCTGGTTTATTGGCCACATATTTACATCCACAAACCAGCACGACTCCCTGATAAGCATCATATTTGACTCTTTGCTCTGGGTTTCAGTCCGTTCAAACACTTCACAGTTTCTCTCTAAACACACAACACATGCTTGTGAGCTTCTGAATCTCTCTCTCTCGGTCTGTCTGTCTTCTCCAGTTTCTCTGCAGATTCATCAAGTCTATAACTCCTCTGTCTGCCAGAGGAACGTTCCCAGAGTTTGGCCTTCCCGCTCCGGACACACTGGAGCCAGAGAGGCACATCTGTCTGAAACACAACCACCAACACCACCCACATGCTGGGCCATCGGCGGAGAGACAGCTGCCCATCTGGAGCTGCAGATGAGCCTCTACACTCACAGAAACAACTCACATTCACTCAGACAGAGGATACAAAAGATACTGTTGTTCCTCCTCATCCACAATCTGTTAAACAACATCACTGCATGACTGCGACGTGGGTGAATTTCAAGCACATTTACTCCCAAATCCTCATTACTGCAATGTGAAAAAATATCATTTGAACTGCATTTAATTTATGCTGATTGTAATAATAAACAATAGCATTTTGTACAGTATTACAGTAATTAGAATTACATTAAAAAGCAAAAACAGATAAATAATCCTAAAAAAAATTCTAGAAAAATTTTCATTAATGAAATAATGTCACAATGCAAAAGATATTGGTTCTACATACTGGCTTAATATTTAAAATATTATAATACATTAGTTTGGTTATAAATATTAAGTTGTTAAATATAAAATTATTTAAATTGTCTTTAGGCTGATTGTACTAATAAATATAACATTTTGTACAGCATTACAGTAATGATAATTACATAAAATATATCACTTAAAATTTTGACAAGAAAACCAAATAAGTTTCTATAAATATGTGAATATATATATACACACATATATATATATATATATAATGTAATGTGATGATGTATTATTTACAACTATTATCTATTATTACTATTAATTTAATTGCCTTTAGCTTATGCTGATTGAAATATAGAATTTTACTCTACAGTAATGACATTTACATTCAAAAATAAAACAAAATGTTTATTATTTAAAAGAAAGAAAGATAGAAAGAAAGAAAGAAAGAAAGAAATTCAGTCACAATTAAAAAACCTGGTTCTAAAATAGGCTTAATGTTTTAACATTTTAAGACTAGGCTTAACAGATGTATACATCTATCTATCTATCTAGATATATATACAATTTATAACAAAATATATATAAACTATATATCAATTTTTTATTTTTTTTGGTGCTGGAGAACGACTTTGATCAGCGGTGACCTGCTCTTAGAGCCGGTGTGAGGTTTGCTGGAGCAGGGATCTGCTCGCGGCTGTAACCTTGGCATAAGTCTGCGTGAGCCCTACAGGCTTATGTTAAAGAGGATGAGGAACTGCTGCAGACCTTTGGCCTACTTCAGGACTGGTTCAGCGAGGAGAGAGAGAGAGAGAGAGAGAGAGAGAGAGAGATGAAGAGAGAGAGAGAGACAGAGAGAGAGCTGGAGTTTAGTAAACACCTTCACCTGTCACTTCTGATGCTTCTGATAACTTCTGCATGTCATGAGAGTCACCAAATGACTGTTTTCAAACGGGTTTCCCCGTGTCAGGCTGCTTAAAACAAACTGAGTAAAGTGTGAGAAAGGCAATCTACCAATGAATTAATTATAATGACTGTGATGTCAATTGTACTAATGATAGACCATTTACAAATGTATACCGTAATATCTCTATCAGTTTCGGCTAAACACATATCAGCTGACCACTGACTGTTCATATTGAAAAAAAATACACACTTCACCTTAAAGAAGATAAAAGGAAATCTCTCAAGTTATACACCAAAGTAAACCACACACTGGTGAAACTCTTGCAGCACGTCAGACAGACAAAGCATACTGGTCTTTAATGGCATTAGTGTTATTCTGTAATCTTGAGCAGTGACGCGTTCGGACATCTTTAAAAAGACCAGGCTAGTAGCTAATCTGAACAACATCTGACCAAAGCCAGAGCGATGAGACCACGTTACTGCCCTCATCCGTGACCCTACAACTCATCTGCACCAAACCGTGTTATTCTCATGGACTCTTTATCCATCTATCAGTCTCTACAAACACAACAGCAAACACTAAACCTCTGCAGAGTTTCTTCTGAGGTGTTTTAGATGTGGATGAGCTGATCACAAGAAAAGCTCCTCCCACTTTGTTCAAGATTCCAACAGACACAAAATCACGATGCATTATTAGGAGAAATTAATGAATTTCAAGATAAAGAACTTTTCCATGCTAATAACACACATTCATTGCATTTTTAAGCAAATTCATTATCTTGAGATAATCATTATCTATCATCAGAATCTTGAAGAGTGAAGACATCTTGCAGAATGGATTTGAGTAGATTATTAGAAATTAAATGATTAACAAAATAATGGATTATTGTTAAATAATTAAAGAATCAATGTATGAATCCATCAGATGTCAAATGTCAATGCCATACAGATTCTTCCTATCCTTTAGGACTAATTAATTAATACATGAGCATGCACAAGGCAATCACTACTGTTTAAACGTTTGATGGCCAATTATTATTATTTTTAATTAATACTTTTATTCATTATGGATTGGAAACATCAAATTGATCATAAGTGCCAGTAAACACATTTATAATGTTACAAACGATTTCTATTTCAAATAAATGCTGTTCTTTTGAACTTTCTATTCATCTGTGAATCCTGAAAAATAAAATGCATCACGGTTTCCACAAAAATATTGTGCAGCACAACTGTTTTCAACATTGATAATAATCAGAAATGTTTCTCGAGCAGCAAATCAGCATATTAGAATGATTTCTGAAGATCATGTGACACTGAAGACTGGAGTAATGATGCTGAAAATACAGCTTTGATCACACAAATAAATTATATTTTAACAGATATTCACATAGAAAACAGCTGCTTTAAAATTATAATAATATTTCACAATATTACTGTTTTTACAGTATTTTTGGTCAAATAAAAGCAGAGTTATGAGTATAAAACAAACTTGCAAAAACAACAACAAACATTTGGATAAGCAGTATAGATGCTGTCAGAATCCGAATGAATATTCATTCTACTAAGTGATGCAATAGCTCGAAATAAAACTTCTTCAGAACATTCTCAAATCTTGCTCAAATTCCTACTGAATATATAAAAATCCTTAGTGAGTAATCAGACAAACTGTACGGTATGGAAACTCTGACTCTAGCATATACTGAGAGCTTCGTCTTTGTTCTGCACAATCATACTGGACCTCAGTTCTGAGCAGAACCCTTCAGTGCAACACCAGACGAACCTCAGTAACACTTCTGTAACATGTAACGCGGGTCAACACACACTCCTTGTGTCACTGGCGAAAGCTTTACATTAATCCGAGTTACTCACAATCCATGCATGGCCAATGCTGGGGTCAAACGTGTGCGTGCTTGCCCACAGGCTGCAATACATTTAAAATCAGACTAGATATAATGCAGAAATGTCTACCCACCTGATGAACAGGATACGAGGAATATGGCCAAGGCCAGTTTGGTGTCTGTCCTCATTTTCAGTGCAGATTCTTGTACTGCAAAAAAAAAAAAAAAAA
>NW_015645292.1:587985-592985 GCF_001515625.1 Sinocyclocheilus rhinocerous
ATCCCAGCAACACCCAAGCTGATAATCCGCTCCCTCTAAAATTAATGTTTTAATATTGCCAAAAGCATTTATTTGTGAGCAAACAGGTTCGGATCAATGTGCAAGTCTGTGAGAGAGGATTAGTGTTTGAGAGATTTGACAAATCCTCAGTGTGGAGGTCAGTGCGTGCGTTTCTGTTTGCATAGATGAAATATCAAACAATCATACTGTATTAGAAAGTGACAGCAGCGTGCCCTGAAACCCATGCGCTAATATCGATCAGTATCGATCACACACAGAAACAGCGAGCAATTTGAGTTCATCGCCATATGCATGGTGAAAATTACTATTCATGGATCAGTCAAGTTCAAAAGCATCCCGATATGATCTTCTGGATGTTTTAAAAAATATATTTTTTAAAGATTTGTATCATCACAGTCATCTTCATTCCAGAACACAGAAATATAAATCCAGCTCAAGGTTTAAATATAGCCTACTGAGATCCGAAAACAGCAACATCTAGAATAAATCAAATGCACAGAGTGTCACATAAACTGTATGTTCCTCCGTAAAATCCTAATGCGCCTCTGAATCGCGAATGATTCCGGATCAGTCACAGACGCCGCGGGGGTTCAGATGACTTCAGCTCCATTTCTGTGTTTAAACGTTGTGTGCAAACCCTCAGAAGCGTCCTTATATTCTCTCATGTGTGCTGAACACAACATGGCGAACAGCACTGAGTGTTTTGCTTTTTCCTCTCCTCCACTCCTCCTCCTTTCATCCACTCCTCCTTCTCTTTTCCAGACTACAGTAAACACTTCCAGCTGGAGAGTGTTCAGGATCTTTATTCCTGTAGGGGCCGCTTGGTGGCCCGTTAAAAGCCATTGCCTTTGCACGACATTCAAACCTTGTGAAGGTTTTTGATTTAATACAAAACTGTGAAACTAAAAAGTGTAATCTATTATATAAGTTATTCGCATGGATTAGTTTGGTGGCATGCACATTCAAATTTAAACCCCGCCATAACTGTAAAATTATATTTTAAATAACTACCTAGTAATCACAAACGACTCTGATTGGTCCAACCGTAACCGCGATGAGAAAAGTAACAGCTGTCGTGTGACAGCGCTTGTAAATGGCTCAAACCAATCAGAGCAAAGAGTGATTTCTTCAGTTCTTTCCAGTTTAGCTTTTTTGGCAGTAGCTAGTACACCATTGCGAAACCAGTATAGAGCATTTTTACACAACAAATGTAATATAATTATAATGGAGTTTCTCATACATTATGCTGCTAATGGTGTTTATTTCACAAATCAATTTCTTTATAATCTTGTTAATAGTTCTGAATAAGCATCAAACGGGACACGTGGAGCACATCGTGCCTATTATAGCGCTGATTTTATTTGATTTATAAACCCATTATCATTCAAAATGAATCATAATTCATGTTTATTTAATAATTAATTTAAAAAACGAATTAATCAATAAATAATTTGGTTCCAGTAATGGTTTCAAGGCTCAAAAGTACGATTTTTATTAATAATTTTTCAATCGTTATTATTAGGCTATACGGATTTTAGGGTAATGCTGACAAAAGCTGCTTTTGCAACACTTGCAAAATGTGTTTTTGCTGAGTATTACAAGTGATGATCAGCAACAGATATTTCTTCAGTTCTGAGAAAAATTGAGAAAGAGCAAATGTCTTTAAAGGTTCACTCCGAATAATAATTCTGGTATCATTCAGTTCACAGAAACATAAGGGAAGTTAATGAGGAATAAGTGTGTCAAGCTTAAAACAAAAAAAACAAACAAAAAAACAAAGTATGAATGTAGTCCTTGTAACTCATGCATTACAACATTTTCAGCTAATAACAACTTGCATTTGAGTCTCTTTCACAGAAAGCATCATGCGGCTTGGAATATAGTCCATTTTATTGCATGTAAAAGAGCAGATCAAAAACATACAATGTAGGGGAGACCGAGTATAGTTGTAACACATTTTGTTTAATATCTGTAACTCACTAAATTTTTGAGCTAGGGTGCTCAAACCTTTCTACAAAGTACCCACATTTGTCTACTACAAATGGCACCAATTCAAACCTCTGTAAGAATATCACAGCACTTATAAGTTGATGTCAAATACATGGAGTGCCTTTGTTACCATCTACGCCACTGCCGGTGTATGTTGTAACAATTAGACAAAAGAAACAAAAACAGCAGCCATGAAGTATGCTTCAAAAAAAGGTTTATTGAAACAATCTAAAAGAGCAAAACAAAACAATGTCTCACTTTCTGTGGCTGACCACAGCTCAAATCCACTTTGTTTGATGCAGGAGTGTGTCTGTGTGTGTGTGTGTGTGTATGTGTGTGTGTGTGTGTGTGTGTGTGTGTGTATGTGTATGTGTGTGACTAGAACAAACTTTCTAAAAGGTGTTTATGCTTAAAAAACAACTGTGTAAATTTGTGTGTGAGATTGTGTCTGTGTATGAATTTTCTCAATCAGAGTCACAATGGTTTGAAATTGGCAGGTTAAAAATGCATCACATTTTGTCTGAGAATCTACAGCTTATTCTAATGTAAGTTTAATATGATTTTGTCTGCAACAGTTTAAGTAAACAATAGTTTTGGTAAAAAAAAATTACATTCTTACCTCAAAATCATTTTTTTTTCTTTATAAAATCTGCTTGTACCTATATTGACAGCCTTGGCAACCATTCATATAAGATCTGGGAGGAAGTGGGTAAATAATGAAATCATCATAGCTTATCCCTTATTGGTGTTGTTACAACTCTCCCCATGTTACAACCATACCCAGTCTCCCCTATACGTTGCACATAAGAAAGAAAATCATACAGGTTTAGACATGTGGTAGACATGATCATTTTTGGTAATCCTTTAACGATGAAGATTAGGTGGGTTACAGCTACACCTTCAATAAACAAACTCAAATGAACGGTCTACACTCGTTTAAAGTGTATTTTAGGCAGATATATGGATATGAAACAAGCACATTTGAAGTTAGTCTATTATTGGTGAAAGCCTGAGTTATTAAGGGCACACAGAAATATATGGTATAAATACACTACTGCAAACATTTAGACACACCTGACTGAATTTATGTTTTTTATGATCTTAAAAACTTTTTGATGTAAGACATCTGCTTAAATGCTTCAAAAATAGAATGTTGAATACAAATCGCATGAAACACTTTTCAAAAAGTTAATATCAATAAATAAATAATAATATACAAATAACATTTTTATTTTAAATAGGAAAAGCAGCTCCTTTAATACTATGTACAACAATCAAAACATAAGATTAGGTACTTATTTTTTTACTAAACTGTTTTATGTGGATGTTTGTCTGTTTTCTTTAGTTGTTGTAATAAAACCAGGTGCCAGAAGCCTTTGGCCCTGACGGGAGATATTTCTGGGAGGAATATATGTTACCAGCATCTCTGAGTGTCCGGCGCTGACAGACAGACAGGACTGGGTTTATTTCTGCTGTGTGTTTGTGTTTAATGGCGCAGGGTTATGAACGGCACTCCTAAAGTCACCGAGGTTAAATAGTTCACAGCTGATTTTGATGGATGGTGTGTGTCGGGCGATAAATCGCAAACACACACACACACTTAGTGATCCGCATTTATCCCTCACAGGAGGTCTGGCGCTCTTAACACTAAGACCACTGGCATGCTGTATTGTCAGTGGAGATTTGTCATGTACTTCTGCTGTGCAGTTATGGGAGTGTTTTCATGAAGGTCATGAATCTATCCATCTCTGCAGGATTAAACGGCTGAAACGTGAATAATGGACCGCATGCAATACTGTACATGTCTGCTGCGTGTTTACTGTTCACTCATAAATCTAGCAGACTGGTCAACACTGCTATAAAACTAACAATACACAGAAAACAAGCAGAGTGGGTGAAAGATCTCATTTGACCCTAAGCTCTTATTTCAGATCAATTTAAACGGCAAAATGTTTTGTTTTCCTGAAGCTGAATATATGAAATGACATGATGCTAAATCTTGCAGCCATCTGCCCACATTCTGCTCATTTTCTCTCATTTGGTGAAATCAGAAAACACATTGATAATTATTGTGATGATATATTGTGATGATTATAGTGCCTGTTTTTTTTGCATTGCATTGCATTGCATTGCAAGATTTTAACTCTTTAAATTTCAGCTCATCTCTATGGCCAGGTTTTGTTTGTCTACACGCTCAGTGTCTGTCTTGATATTTTCACACATTTACATTTATTCATTTAGCAGATGCTTTTATCCAAAGCAACTTACAGTCACCATTTTGTCTGTCTCTCTTGTCATGTACTCCAGATTTCACTTCCATTGAAGTGAACAAAATGTTTTGCCTCAAATATATATATATTTTAATTAATGCAACAGTGTGTATCAATCATTTTGAGTTATGACAACTTCTAATGAAATAATGTCCAACCAACAAACTGCAGTGAGTTGGAGGAACTTATAATACAGTATTTTGTAGAATAAACACCATTTTTTAAAAGTTGATTACTCAAAACAATTAAGTTGTTCTAACTAGGTACAAAACTGTCACTGGGCCAGTACCACAAGGTACAAAAGCTAAAGGTATATCTTTGTGCCTTATTTACCCCTGAATAGTACATACTAGTACCTTTAACCATTGTGCTGAATTATCCTTCACTTAATTTGGTGTTCCTGGTCAAAAATGACCGGTCTTTAAAAAAATTTATTTAAAATTTTAAATCACTGATTATGTTATCTTTTATTTCTTTCTGGAACTCATTGATCGTAGGTCTAATTAATCTAACCTTATGCATATATATATATATATATAATTTTAACTTTTTATCTCCTTATTCAGTCCTATGCAAAGCATGCTGAAAACTAGAAATCCACTGGCCAATTTTCAAAGTTCTCAAGACAATTTCTTGAGAATTGATCAAGTTAATAGAGCTTAAATTCAATGAACGCAGAAATTTGACTTTAAATCTGTCAGGTCGCAGGTTTGATCTGTC
>NW_015645292.1:597985-612469 GCF_001515625.1 Sinocyclocheilus rhinocerous
GTTAAAAACAACTCAGTTTTGGTTTTTAAACACATGCTGCTGGTAAATACAAGACACATGCTGATGTTAATCCAAGTGGTTAAGGTTTGGCTGGTTAGCATGGACAAGTTAACCCCTGCCGGTAGAAGCTGCAACTGCACCGAAAAACAAAACAAAAAAAGAGCTGCCTTTAAAGGAACACTCCACTATTTTTGAAAATAGGCTCATTTTCCAACTCTCCTAGAGTTAAACAGTTCCCCTAGTTTTACAGTTCTCAAATCCATTCAGTCGATCTCCGGGTCTGGGGGTAGCACTTTTAGCTGTAGCTTAGCATAGATATTAAACAGCGCCTGAAAATAGTCCCAGCTAGGTAACTTCCAATAAGCCTCTTTAAGAAGAATGGAAATGCTAGCAGTGAACTCTTCAAGTATTATTAACTCATTTGAATAGCAACAACAAGGTGGCACAATCATTTTTGTCTTAATTTTTATTGCTGCATCTATTGTTTTATCAAATCTATCTAACTTTTAGCTAAATGTTTTTCTTGTGAAGTCTGCTTTTACACTGCTTTACACTAAATGCCAGAACATTTTTCTCCATTGACAGTCCTTCAATAATTGATTTTAAATTGCATCCTTTACAGACTGCGTTTATCAACTGAGATAAATGGGAATGCTAGTGGAGAGCTTTTTCAAGTATTATAGACGTCCTTGACATTAACTATGAATATGTTTAACGTTTGGCAACCACAATGTGGTAGACTTTTTGCCTTCATTTTCAATGGTTTTAAATCTAACAATCTTCTTTTAGTGAAACGTTTTTCTCATGAAGTGTACTTGTGCTTTTTTTCCCATTAAATGCCACTTGCTTGGATGTATCTAATGCATTCAGATAGCTTTAGTGTGACTTAAGTGTCTAAATACTTTTGGAGTCACTGCATAGTGCATAAAAAGTGCAAGTACACAATGTGCTGCTGCTTTGGTCCAGTTCACAAGGTTTGTGTGTCCGGTTTGTGAAAGTGAAACTCTCCTTATGTAAGTCAGAACTAAATATTGACTGTCACACAGAATCACATGAGGAGCTGTTTTAGTTTTTACACACTTTCAAAAATCTGTAGAGTATGCATGTAGTGTAAGGGTCACTGGGTGCTTTGGCTGCATTTCACCCCGAGGCCTGTTCATACATCCTCATGTGCAGTTATTTTAATGCAACTGAACTAGAATGACCTCATCCATCCATCTACACTCCTAAAATATCATTTTAAATAACATCATCATCTACCTTTAATATTCACATCTACTTCAAGTAAACACAAAGGGTAAGCGGGTTCACATAGGCTTACATTACACACACACACACACACACACACACACACACTCACACTCACACTCACACTCACACACACACTCACACTCACACTCACACACACACACACACCTGTAAGTGTTACTCAACAGATAAAACGAGATGTGCCAGTCACAGTGGCGTCAGGGCCCATAGATAGAGATCAAGCTCATCTGATTTTCAACAAATCCCCTACAGCACACACATCATGTGATTCCTGTTTATAAACACACACACACACACACACACACACACACACACTCAGGTTTGTTTTTGTGAAAAGTGGGGACATCCCATAGGCGTAATGGTTTTTATACTGTACAGACCGTATATTCTATTGCCCTACACCAACCCTACCCCTAAACCTACCCCTCACAGGAAGGAATCACTCACTCACTCACTCACTCACTCACTCACTCACTCACTCACTCACTCACACACACACACACACACACACACACACACAGAATCCTGACACAATCGTGTGCTGACATGATCAGTTCTGTTGAATGAGAGCTGTGAGCAGCCACACTCTCACAATCTAATCAACAATCAAAGAGAAGGTTTGTAGGTTCAGAAGACTGTATTTTTAGCTTGTGCTTATGCATATATATAGTTTTATGTGAGATATTCTGTTCCTGACAAACTACTTGTTGTGATGTACGTGCATGAAAAATAATTTTTATGACAAGATGAATCTATTAGTTCGCGCTAAGAGAGATTGATATAGTCACCAATGTTCACAAAAGTCCTTCCCAGTGCCCACTAACAGCACTTCTGTTATTAGAGATGCGAATTAGCGTCAGCTATAATCTGTATGTGCAGTGCATTTTTTCCAGTCTTTGACTGGAATTATGTTTATTCTATTGTCCCTATTCAAATAAACTTTAAAATAAATAAATAAATATTCAATACCGGTGCAGTCTTATTTTAGTATCATCAATACAGTATTATAGTAGTTATTAATATTTAGATTTTTTTTGTTTAAATATTTTTCATTTTAAGTTTGTTTCGGTAATGTTGTTGTATTTTGTTTCTTTTATGTCTATTTAGTTTTTATTATTTTTTTATTTCAGTATTTATTATAGTATAGTATTTATTATAATATTTTGGATTATTTTTTATTTTTATATTTTCCATTTTTATTTTAATAATTTTGTTGCATGATTTTGTCAGTTTTATTCATTTCTTTTTTTAAAAGATGCCTATTAGTTATTTAATTAGTTCATTTAGTTATTTTCAGTTTTAGTAAGTACTTCAACTCAAATTCAATGCAAATTAGAAATGTTGACTTTCTGTTGGCAACTAAATAAAATAAGCACTTCTTTTATTCTCTAGCTGTGCTGTGTTAATTTAGCAATATTAATATAGTGTTATGTTATTTATTAATATTAATTAGTTTTATTAGAATTAGTTTTTATTTTTATATTTTCCATTTTCATTTTAAATTTGATTATTTTTTGTGTTTTTTATGGTTTTATTAGTTGTTGTATTTATGTCTGTTTTAGTTTTTATTGTTTTTTATTTCAGTTTTAGTTTATTTTATTTTTTTTCAGTTAATGAAAAATGTTGAAACTAGCTGACATAACATTGTTGTATATTTTATTTTTTATTTAAAGTAACGTTTTTTAAGGTCTAGTCAACTATAAAAACACTGCCTGTAATAATAATAATAATAATAATATCGCAGTTTACACAAAAATATTAAACAGCACAGCTATTTTCAACATTGAGCACCTATATATATATATATTTTTTTTTTTACAAATATTTTATTTTACTTTAATTTTTTTTTATTAACGTAAATGTATTTAAAATATTTTGAGTTTTAGTTAACAAAAAATAAGCATTTGTGAAATTGACCTGGTTCCTTCACCACATAAAACTGTACCGTTTAGCTGATGTTATTTCTTTAAACAAAGTGAGTTACAGTTCACTTTCTACAGAGACAATGACCCTTGAGTGGGGTTAAGTGTCTTTTACACATTGAGCAGCCCTTATGGGGTTCGAACCTACAACCTTTCATTCACTACCCAGATGTTTAACCACAAGGTTACACTATCTTCATTCTTCATGCCAAAAAGCCAATCTGTTTACAGCACTGGACTCAGTGAGAATGTGTGTTTGGATATCTGAATGATCTTTCAGCTGGTGTAATTGTATCACGATGATTGAGCCATCAGACGTGTTGGTTTGGCTGTGACTTTAGTATGTCTCAGGATCACTGAATATCAAGCAGATGAGATGCATGAGTGGGCTGTCAGCGTGTTTATGATGATCTACTGCCATCCGAGGAGGAAAGAAGCATTGTGAATGAAAAACACATGACTGTAGCTGAAACTGATGCAGACGCTTGACTTTATAAACAGCCAAGAACCAAACATAAAAGTAGAAGTCAACTTTGGATAATGTGACTATCATAACCAGGTGAACAGGTTTGTGTGTGTGTGAAGATCGTGGTCAGTCTGAGATGGTATCCTGATAACTGGCGCCAGCGTGGTGATCTCACCATCTTTGGACACGGCTCATTTCTCACACACACACACACACACACACACAGAGAGAGAGAGAGAGAGAGTCTCTACCCTCCACAGTCCAGGCTCGAATTCAAAAATGCAAACTATTTCCCTGCATCAGGACACGCTGTAAAAAACCCGGGATCAGGCAGTTGCCCCGTGGCCCGCTGCCAGCCATTCTGCTGCCTGGAGCTTTTGTTTGCGCCAGAGACACTTTACAGTTAGTTTATTTTATTTTTTTTCAGTTTTAGTATTGTAAGTACTTCAATTCAAACTCAACAAACATTTGAAATGTTGCCTTGGCAACTAAATGAAATTATATATATGTATATATATATATAGAGTCTCTACCCTCCACAGTCCAGGCTCGAATTCAAAAATGCAAACTATTTCCCTGCATCAGGACACGCTGTAAAAAACCCGGGATCAGGCAGTTGCCCCGTGGCCCGCTGCCATCACTTCTGCTGCCTGGAGCTTTTGTTTGCGCCAGAGACACTTTACAGATTGTCTTCAACTTTATTAGTAGTGTTTGCTAAGTTAAGCATCACTGTTAATATTGCTCTAACAGAGAGGCAGTGTTTTGAACGGACCCTGAGTACCAAACTCCCTGCAACATTCATCTGGGTGCAGTTTTCAGAATAAAGTAATCAGACTAATGATTTTTCACTGAAGGAGGGACCCGAGTCTTATGTATTGTTGAGAGCTGAATATTAGAGATGAGGAGGAGACTGTTTTCACTTTAGTAAACAGCCTAGAACACCCTAACAACCACATAGTAACACCATAGCAACAGCACAGAAGCACCCAGAACAGTGTCTGCATAACAACACCTGGCAACCGCACACAATATCCAAGCATTGTTGATTTTAAATTCCAATTCAACTTCTGAATTTAAAATTCAGGAATCTGAACTGAGGTGGCAAACATGACGCAGAATTACTGTTCAGATGTAGGAAGTAGAACTAAAATGAATTAAACTCAAAGAAACATTTTCTTTTTTCAAATAACTAAATAGAAAATCAAAGTTTATCAAAACAAACCTTGAATGATGGCTTGACAAAGCCTTGTTTCAAAAGTTGTGAGTTGTCTAAATGTGAAAATGTTGTTTAAAAATGGAAGTTTAAAGGTTTATAGGCCACAAAAAAGATTAGATGTTAGAATGATAGAACGAACGAACAAACTATAGACAGACAGACAGACAGACAGACAGACAGACAGATAGATAGATAGATAGATAGATAGATAGATTCCGGTTTAATTCTGTCTTGTGGCCAATTCAATTCAAATTCACATCCATGAAGTTAATTCTTTAATTGTGAATTTTGTCCAACTCTATGGGCCAAATATCAGTTCTAGTGTCAGTCCTTGAGATCCAGGCCTTCCATTACACTCTGTAAACGGGTCTGTTTTATGAACACTGGTTAACAGGTCGGTGGAGTTAATGAGGTTACTCTGTCTGAGAACAGTGGGTCAGAACTGAGCTCAGAGCATGAGAACGGAAGGACGGTCCACAGGAAAAAGCGTCTAATGTTACACACACACGGCAGAAGACGGAGCGAGCAGAGCATCAGATCATGAGTGATGGAGGTCTGTCCGAGTGGCGCCGCAGTATTGACTCGTGTGGAGTTAAAGAGGAGGGCTGTGACAGTGGAGTGTGAGGTATCAGACGGACTCTCTGAGCTATTGAGTGTCCTGGATTTGGGATCTGGAGCTTAACAGGTTTAAGTGCATCATTGTAACAGACCTGGAATCTCTCCAGATGAATTATCCACAGATGGATGTGACCACAGCCAGCCAACAAACATCATTCTCCAGCTAACAGCTCCCACTTCATCAATCAGCAGCAGCTCCGCTCCACACCGAGAGCCGTCACGCTCTTTACGCTCACGAGAAATGTGTCCTGTAACTCACACTTTATCTAAAGAAACTCCATAGTTTGCATTGGGGGTCAGAAGAAAGAAAACTAGATGTTTAAATGAAACTCAGCCATGCAAAACTTACTGTAAAAACAAAACAAAAAAACTAGTATTCAGTAATATTGCGGATTCAAATGCACTGACACTATGGGATGAGAACAAAGTGAATTGAACTGAGATAATGACATTATTGTCTTCTCTAAAACAGCTTTACAGCTGAAATTGAATTTGATTCATAATTGATTAATTTTACAACATTAACACTGTTATATTCCTGTTTATTAATGCGAAGCTGCTTTAAACGATCTGTATTGTATAAAACGCTATAGAAAGAAATATAATTTGACACTGAAAAAAAATAACTTAGTAAAAGTTCTAAGCTGTCTTCTAACAAATATAAATAAAGTAGCTTGAACAACGTTTCTATCCAAAGTTGTTTTGTTGATCTTAGAGACTCAAGTAATTGTTTCAAACGTGTCCAAATGTTGTCCCAACTTTCCAAATTGAGTCACAAACTGAATAATTGAACAAACTCTTTTACAGTTCCCATCATTCATTGCAGCTTGAAAAAAAAAGAACATTGCTTTACATTTTATTACTTAATTTATGCGGATGCTGCTGTTGTTGTGACTGTTAGTTAGGTGTCATATGGTTCAGAGTTTGTATTTCTACAGAATTTGCAGTATATGTTAAGTATACATGCATCTCATTGCAACTGTTGGATTTAATATATTCTGTATGGTTGTAAAATGTTTGCCTGTAGTTTGTTATATTGCTATGCCAGTTCAAAGTGGTTTTAGTGCATTGCTGTGGAGTTCTAAATGGTTGCTGAGTGTTTTCTTACTGTGACATGTGAGATTTTTTTACCATTTGATTGCTTAGAAAAGTAATAGCTTAGCTCTATTCGGCAAACTGTGATTAACAGCTTGGATTTTCCAGATTGCTCCACAATCAAATGCCAGCCAGGCTTTTGTTTGTGGACTATGAGCAACTATAATAATGGAAACATGCAGAAAAGTAAAAGCTAATGCATTGCGGTAATAAAATGTGGCGAAGCTTTTGCATGAAATCCAGTAACACTATGATAATCTTTACTAGCAATTCTAAGCTACATTAGTGTACTTCCTATCCAAATTCTGCAGAACAAGCATCAACCCCGAAACTGAAGATATGATCAGAGTAAGTCTTTTTGTTGTCTTCACTGGACAGACCATTGAGAGCAATCAGTCGGCAATTATTGTGCACACACACACACACACACACACACACACACACACACACACTCTCACACACACACACACACACACACAAACACAGCGTATTTCAGTCGTCTAAAGTGCTTCTATGGTTCCAGACAGGCGCTCTGTATTAAATTATTGCTAATTTGTGTCAGGTTTTGGCTGGGTGAAGTTTATCTCATGTGGATCAAAGATCATTAATTCCTGGTTTATATTCTAAAGTGTTCATTCCCAGAAGTCATAAACAATCCCACAATACATCTGCAGTTCCTCATTATGGATGTGACTGAATTCATCAAACTCATGTCTGGATGGAGAACGGGTCAAGACCTCCTGATTCAGAGAGCTTCTGATATCATCTGCTGTGACGACTCAACTTTTCCTTAATTTGACTCTTGGAACTGATGAATTGTGGGCAACATGTCAAATGGCTCATAGCTGATGTACAGTATGATGTTGTGAAAAAAATGAATATGCATGTGTTGTAATTAAGAAAAGCATTTCTATAAAAGCATAAAACTGACGTTCAGAATACTACTCTCCACACTATTGATTTGATTATTTACACAACGACAACAAAATGAACAGGACATTCACCAAGAGCTAAAGTCAACTTGATGTTATAATTTATAATTAATCAACATATGTTGAATCAAACAGATTTGTGTCATTTGATCCAACAAGATTAATGTTTTCCAGAGACACGAACCAACTAACACATTCCAGAATTCCCAAACCATTGATAATACTTACTGATGATGTTTGTGCTGCTGTTTTCCCTCCATAATGATGTCATTTCCTGTTGGGTGATGTCATTAAGTGACTGGCTTTTTTTTTTTGCTAGTTAAAGGAATAGTTCACCCAAAAATGAAAATTTGTTGAAAATGTGCTCACCCTCAAGCCATCCGAGATGTGGATGAGTTTGTTTCTTCATCAGATTTGGAGAAATGTAGCATTGCATCAGTGTCTCAGCAATGGATGCTCTGCAGTGAATGGGTGCCGTCAGAATGAGAGTCCAAACAGCTGATAAAAACATCACAATAATCCACAGCACTCCAGTCCATCAGTTAAAAACAAAACCTTAAATGTTGGCTTGACAAAGCCTTGTTTCAAAAGTTTTGAGTTGTCTGAAAGTGAAAAGGTTGTTTAAAAATTGAAGTTTGAAGGTTTATAGGCCATAAAAAGATATGTATTTTTTTATTAGCCAATTTGATTTTTAGAATATAGATCACGGTTCTCTCACGATTCTGAAAACAAAATATTAGACAACCAAACAAAATAATATGCAGGCTAATTTACTCAAGCTTCTGACAAAATGTTTTATTTAATGTAATAAATGAGTCTATTTAAAAATATTTATATCTTTTAATGAATTGTTTCGTCCAGAGTTTTTGAACGAATCTCTTGAATAGATAGCTATCTGTCTATCTATCTATCTATCTATCTATCTATCTAGTGTAGTTCTAGTGTCAGTCCTTGAGATCCGGTCCTTCCATTACACTGTGTAAATGGGTCTGTTTTATGAACACTGGTTAACAGGTCGGTGGAGTTAATGAGGTTACTCTGTCTGAGAACAGTGGGTCAGAACTGAGCTCAGAGCATGAGAACGGAAGGACGGTCCACAGGAAAAAGCATCTAATGTTACACACACACGGCAGAAGACGGAGCGAGCAGAGCGTCAGATCATGAGTGATGGAGGTCTGTCCGAGTGGCGCCGCAGTATTGACTCGTGTGGAGTTAAAGAGGAGGGCTGTGACAGTGGAGTGTGAGGTATCAGACGGACTCTCTGAGCTATTGAGTGTCCTGGATTTGGGATCTGGAGCTTAACAGGTTTAAGTGCATCATTGTAACAGACCTGGAATCTCTCCAGATGAATTATGCACAGATGGATGTGACCACAGCCAGCCAACAAACATCATTCTCCAGCTAACAGCTCCCACTTCATCAATCAGCAGCAGCTCCGCTCCACACCGAGAGCCGTCACGCTCTTCATGCTCGGACCAAATGTGTCGTGCAACTCACACTTTATCTAAGCAAACTCCATAGTTTGCATGGGGGGTCAGAGCAAAGAAAACTAGATGTTTAAAAGAAACTCAGCCAAGCAAAACTCACTGTAAAATAAAAATTAAAAGAAAATTAGTAATCAGTATTATTACTGATTCAACTGCACTGACACTATTGGATGAGGACACAGTGAACTGAACTGAGATGGATAATGACAGTATTGTCTTCTCTAGCACTGCTTTACAGCTGAAATTGAATTTGATTTATAATTGAAGAATTTTACAAGATTAACACTGTTATTTTCCTGTTTATTAATGTGAAGCTGCCTTGAACAATCTGTATTGTATAAAACACTTTAGAAATAAATATAATTTGAGACCGTAAAAAAACTAGTAAAAGTTCTAACAGTTGTTTTCTAACAAATGTAAATAAAGTAGCTTCAACAAAGTGTTTTTTTAGTAAAAGGAGTCGGATTATTATATTGTGTGAACTGAACAAGAATACTTTTGTTTCTATCAAAAGTTGTTTTGTTGATCTTAGATACTCAGGTATTTGTTCAAAACGTGTCTAAATGTTGTCCCAACTTTCCAAACTGAGTCATCTGAACAAACTATTTCACATTGCACAATGTTGTGCAAGTTCCCATCATGCATTGCAGCTTGAAAAAAAAAAAGTATTTTTTTTTACATTTCACTACTTAATTTATGCTGAAGCTGCTGCTGTTGTGACTCTTAGTTAGATGTCATATGGTTCAGAGTTTGTATTTTTAATGCATTTGCAGTATATGTTAAGTATACGTGCATCTCATTGCGACTGTTGGATTGAATATATTCCTGTATTGGTGTAATCTTTGCCTATAGTTTTTATTTGCTATGGCAGGGCATTGCTAAGCGGTTGCTATCTGGTTCAAAGTGGTTTTATGCATTGCTGAGTATTTTCTTACTGTCTCATGTGAGATGTACAGAATGTCAGTGAGATCTTTTTACCTGTTTTACCATTTGATTGCTTAGAAAGGTAATAGCTTACCTCTATTCGACAAACTGTGATTAACAGCTTGGGTTTTCCAGGTTGATCCACAATCAAATGTCTGCCAGGCTCCAGTTTGTGGACTATATAAGAAACCATAAAAATGGAAGCATGCAGAAAAGTAAAAGATAATGCATTGTGGTAATATAATGTGGTGACGCTTTTGCATAAAATCCGGTAACACTATAGTAATGCTAAGCTATATTAGTGTACTTCCCATCCAAATTCTGCAGAACAAGCGTCAACCCCGAAACTGTCTGCAAGGAACTGAAGATATGATCAAATCTTTCTGTTGTCTTCACTGGACAGACCATTGAGAGCAATCAGTCGGCAATTATTGTGTGCACACAAACACACACACAAACACATGCATACACAAACACAGCGTATTTCAGTCGTCTAAAGTGCTTCTATGGTTCCAGACAGGCGCTCTGTATTAAATTATTGCTAATTTGTGTCAGGTTTTGGCTGGGTGAAGTTTATCTCGTGTGGATCAAAGATCATTAATTCCTGGTTTATATTCTAAAGTGTTCATTCCCAGAAGTCATAAACAATCCCACAATACATCTGCAGTTCCTCATTATGGATGTGACTGAATTCATCAAACTCATGTCTGGATGGAGAACGGGTCAAGACCTCCTGATTCAGAGAGCTTCTGATATCATCTGCTGTGACGACTCAACTTTTCCTTAATTTGACTCTTGGAACTGATGAATTGTGGGCAACATGTCAAATGGCTCATAGCTGATGTACAGTATGATGTTGTGAAAAAAATGAATATGCATGTGTTGTAATTAAGAAAAGCATTTCTATAAAAGCATAAAACTGACGTTCAGAATACTACTCTCCACACTATTGATTTGATTATTTACACAACGACAACAAAATGAACAGGACATTCACCAAGAGCTAAAGTCAACTTGATGTTATAATTTATAATTAATCAACATATGTTGAATCAAACAGATTTGTGTCATTTGATCCAACAAGATTAATGTTTTCCAGAGACACGAACCAACTAACACATTCCAGAATTCCCAAACCATTGATAATACTTACTGATGATGTTTGTGCTGCTGTTTTCCCTCCATAATGATGTCATTTCCTGTTGGGTGATGTCATTAAGTGACTGGCTTTTTTTTTTTGCTAGTTAAAGGAATAGTTCACCCAAAAATGAAAATTTGTTGAAAATGTGCTCACCCTCAAGCCATCCGAGATGTGGATGAGTTTGTTTCTTCATCAGATTTGGAGAAATGTAGCATTGCATCAGTGTCTCAGCAATGGATGCTCTGCAGTGAATGGGTGCCGTCAGAATGAGAGTCCAAAAACCTGATAAAAAAATAACAAATAATCCACAAGTACATCTCATGAAGTGAAAATCTGCATGTTTGTAAGAAACAAACTCAACGGTACTAACAGAATCATGAAATTATTAAAGGAATAGTTCACCCAAAAATGAAAATTTGTTGAAAATGTGCTCACCCTCAAGCCATCCGAGATGTGGATGAGTTTGTTTCTTCATCAGATTTGGAGAAATGTAGCATTGCATCAGTGTCTCAGCAATGGATGCTCTGCAGTGAATGGGTGCCGTCAGAATGAGAGTCCAAACAGCTGATAAAAACATCACAATAATCCACAGCACTCCAGTCCATCAGTTAATGTCTTGAGAAGTGAAAAGCTGCATGTTGATAAGAGATAAATCCATTATTAAGATATTAAAACTTCAAACAGATGAGATATGAGTCCATAATCCATAATAATGCTTCTTCTTTAACAAAGTGGAATGTGAAGGTGAGTTAAAGGCCCATTGAGGATTATCAGATTTTCACTAGACCTTAGCACCTGAAAATGAACAGCCACTCAAACCAAAGTAGTGGAATGATTTAAAATTCACTGCTGTTTACTTCATTGTAAGCAAACGATGTAATTTCCTTATTTAAATTGTGGGTTTAATATTTTATCCATTATATTATGACTAAATGATCATTATAGCCTACAGGTGTGAGAGAAACAGAGGGAATTGTGGGCCAGTGCATGTCATCCTTCATCTATGTGCGGTCTAAGAAACTCTGTTTTGGTGTCTCTGATGGTTTCTTCACACAGAAAGCTGAGAGCTGCTGGCTGTCCGAGCTCATGTTCAGTAATGTTCAGCTCTGTCACTGGCGCAGCTGATGCTGATGTAAAGATGTTAAAGCTGAACACAGCTTTAACTGTGTTCAGAACTTGAACACAACTCTGGTGGTGCTGCTGTGTCATTACATGCTGAACAACACAAATACAGGCCTACTGTAAATACACAGAAAACTTGAATAACTGCTGAGTTCTTAATATAGTTAAATTAAAGTAATAAAATAAATGAAGGCAAAGACATTCTAAAGACATAAAATTTGGAAGAGATCACTGATCAGTACAACAGTGTTTTTAGATTAAGTCTGGTCAGTCACTGGTATGTTTTTCAGTATTTCAACTGTTGAATCAAACTATAATAAGTAATCATTTATTTATTTAACATCTTATTTCTGGGATCAATATATATAATATTAATGAAATTAACCCCTCTATGTTAAATTGTCCTAAATGGACAGACACAATCAGCTGCGAGTGCTACTGTTTAGATAATTAAAGCGTTAGTATAATAGCATCTCATGTGATGGGTTAATGAGAGAGCCAAGGCTTGCATTAATTAGTAAAATTAAGATTAGTTTATCATTACCATGATACCATGGTAATATCATGTTTTTATAAGCACTACCATGGTCATAATATCATGATATTTTTAGGTACCTTAAAGTACCATGTACATACCGTGGTATATGAATATAGTAATCATGCAGATCTATGATATACAGTATATCAAGATATTACCAGCTGATGTGCCACAGTAATATCACAGAACATTCTGTAGAGGAGCCACTACCTTGATACAACAGTTTATTAAGGTCACCATAGTTTTGTTTTTTGACCATATTTTACAGCCAATTTCACTTTATCAGGTGGAGATGAAAGGGAAAGAAGGCAGAGTATTTATTAAGAGCAGCAAATCAGCATATTAGAATGATTTCTGAAGATCATGTGACACTGAAGACTGGAGTAATGAAGCTGAAAATACAGCTTTGATCACAGCAAACAATTACATTTTAACAGATATTCACAAAGAAAACAGTTATTTTAAATTATAATAATATTTCACAATTTTACTGTATTTTTGATCAAATAAATGCAGCCTTGGTGAGCAGAAGAGACTTCATTCAAAAACATTAAAAAAATCTTTATATTCCACAATTTTGACCTTAGTTTCAAGTTATTTAATTTTAATTAAAAGATTAAGGTGCCAAACATTTTATTTTAGAATAATGTGCATTAATGAACTGTTCACAATAATGCCAGGAATGAGAAATAAGGAAGTAAATGATCACACACTCAAGAGTCTATTTCAACGGTTTAACCGTCGTAAATCAAGAACGTCCTGCAGCATGAAGTGAATTCTGGAAGAGGTTTTCCGCTCCTTAATCAATTTCTCCATCTGGTTTAAATATTGATCCATTCGGGGCTGAAAAGACAAAAAAATATATGCACGAGTCTTAAATTATATATTATTGAAATAAATATTTTAAATAATTAAAAAAAATCTCAATTGCTCCTTGAGAGGCAGTCGTGACCTAATGGTTAGAGAGTTGGACTTGTAACTCAAAGGTCATGGGTTCGAGTCTCAGGTCCGGCAGGAATTGTTGGTGGGGGAGAGAATGACAAGCACCTTCTTTCACCCTCAATACCACGACTGAGGTGAGACCCTTGAGCAAGGCACCAAACCCCCAACTGCTCCCTGAGTGCCGCAACACATGGCTGCCCACTGCTCTGTGTGTGTGTGTGTGTGTGTGTGTCGTTTGCGAACGAGCAGGCTCTAAGAGCAGATTCTTTGTAGCAAATGAGGAGAGCCGGAGCCTTCTATTTTTAGCCCAATTTAGCAATTGTGAATGGTTTGTGTGTTGGTAAGCAATTTTTTATTCAGTGTTTTCATAAAAGCCTTATTTTTATGCATTTGTCTCGTTACAAAAAAAACACAGATGTGGCTAATCACATGGGAGGATAGACTAGGATCATACCATTATGTGAAAGAAGGAAGGGAGACACATGCTCCGAAGATAGCGAGTGTAGTGGTACAGGCCAGGTACACAGAGCGACAGATAGAGGCGGGGAGCCGGATTTAAACGCAAGCGCGTTTGTTAAGGTAGGAAGGCACTGCATTGTTGCAACATCGGTCCCCTCAGAGAGAGTCTTCTCAAAAACAGGACAAATAATCACAGAGAGAAGAAATGGCATCAGCACACCCAAGCTGAGGCATCTGATATTTCTGAATGCCAACCTGCACTAAACACTAAAGTGTCTTAATGTTAAGACTTTTGCCTTTATTTATTTGATTTGTTTGCTGTGGTTCTGTGTTCAATTAAAGTTTTATTAAAA
>NW_015645292.1:613495-615678 GCF_001515625.1 Sinocyclocheilus rhinocerous
AATGAAGAGCCGAATCTTTGAAAAGAGCCGGACTTCCCATCACTAGTGTGTTCACTACTGTGTGTGTGCACTTGGATGGGTTAAATGCAGAGCACAAATTCTGTATATATATATATATATGCTACAGGTCCCAGGCAGTCGGGAAGACTATAAGCAGTAATCAACTTGAGATTAAATGAGAGAGAGAGACAAGAGTTGTTTCCTTAACGGTCCTCTTTGTTGTCTTTTAATACGCATACACAATTGTATTTCAGAGTCAGTAAGACACTTTGAATCACAAAATGATTCATAAACATGTTGGAAAAAATAATACACACTGTATAGATACTTAAATCAAATCACAATAAATAAATAACTAAATAATGATGATAGCAACCTTATCCAAATGTACAGAAATGCCTTAATTCTTACTCACAACTGGCCTGAATTCAGGTAAGTATCTCAGGTAAACAACTCAAGTGAGTATTTCAGGTAAGTGATACATGAGTAAACGTTTCTATGACATACTGTAAGTGTCTTAAAATTATTCATAAAATAAATAATCAATTGAAACAAATTATTTGGACATTAAAACATGTAAATTACAGTTTGGTATGAAATTTTATTAATTTAACTAACCTTGAGATTAAATGAGAGAGAAAGAGAGAGACAAGAGTTAGTTGTTTCCTTAACGGTCCTCTTTGTTGTCTGAGGATGCGCTGCAATCGTCACGGTAACTGTACTCTCTGAACTGCCAGCCAGAATTCAGAAAATGCAGCTGAACTATTCAGTGCAAACTCATCATATAAGGAATTAAAATAAAACGTATATATACACATGTAAATAGAAATGAACATATGTAAATAAAAAATGAAATATATACAAATAATTTAATTTGTGACCCAAACTATATGTAGGATAGCAAGACTATCATAAAAAACGAAATAATTTAAATAAATAATTAATTTATTTTCTTTTCTTCATTTATTTAAAAATATAATAAATTCATTAAAATAATACATTATTATTTATTTTATTAAAAATAGTGTCATTTATTATTAATTAAATAATTAATTAATATTTTTAATGCCATGGCAACAGCAAGACTATTCTTAAAAAAAATAATTAATAATTAAAATAAGTTATTTACTTTACTAAAATAAATTCAAAATAATTAATTTTAATAAATTAATTAAAAATTTTTTACGCTATTTCAGCAGCATGGCTGGTCTTCATGTGAGAACAAAGTGAATAGCAAAAGTCTAAAATTAACAAAATTCACCAAAAACAATATAATAAAATTCTACAATCCATTCAGGTGATACTTTTTTAAATCTATTGTCTATTTTTTAGGGCTGGGCAAGTTAACACGTTATTATCGCATTAACACATTAATTAATTACTGATGTCTAATGTCGCCATGTCTCACTTGTTTTCCATCATCAGACAGGGTGAGATCAGGATGAACTGTATCAGGATCCAGAGTCACATCCACTGAGAAAACAAGAGAAATTGAATCACAACTTCACAATACACATATATTCTGTGACAATGTTTTCAATATTTAATCCAGTTTTTAATAGTGCAGTAATGAAGCTGTGAGTGTATGAATGTAAACTAGTGTAGTGCAGACAGCACACTGTACCTGCATTCTGCTGCATCCACTTCAGCTCTGTAGAGACTAATGACAATAATACATAATCAGATCCTAATGTTATATTTAAAGAATTGAGTACATGTTTCTATCTGATCAGTGTATGTACTGATGTACCAGTTTGTGTGAGTTTCTCATCTGTAGTGTCCTTCAGTTGAGTCAGAGCTCTCCTCAGAGTCTCCAGACTCTCATGAGTCTTCATACTGATCTCAGGCCAGTTCCTGGTGTTTCTAGGGCTGCACAGGGATGAGTAAACCTACAGCAAGAGAGCGGAGAAATCCTTCAGCATGGGGAGTGTTCTGGTGTCAAATCCTGCATTATCATTGATCAGAGAGATCATGTTGACTGACCTGTAGGAGGTGGAGGTGATCTTCAGTGTGTGAGAGCTGCTCCAGCTCAGTGTTTCTCATCTTTAGCTCAGTGATCTCCTGCTCCAGCTCTTCAATCAGCTCTTCCTCCTGTTTCTCTGCTGCTTTCTGCTGCTCCTCCATCATCTCCAGCAGTTCAATATAAAATCCCTGTTGCAAGAATCCGTGTTATTATTGCTCAT
>NW_015645292.1:617249-619854 GCF_001515625.1 Sinocyclocheilus rhinocerous
AGACCAGACCCTCCTCATAATCCACAAACACACCGACCCGCTGCGGCTTCACTCTCAGAGACAGAGTGACACGAGGACCAGCAAAGGCTTTATATTTATCTCCATTCCTCAGAGCCACAGTCCAGCATCCATCACTGGGTCTCAGTGTGATCGTTCCCTTCCTGTTAATGGATTCTCTGACCACTCCTAAAATCCATTCAGTCTTTCCCTTCACCTGCACCTCAAAATAAAATTTCCCTGAGGAGAATCCCTCCTTTCCCAAAACATTTACACAGTAATCAAATCTCTCAGGTTTGTCTGGGAGTTTCTGATCAATGTCTCCATCTCTCACTTGTTTTCCATCATCAGACAGAATGAGATATGGATGAGCTGTATCAGGATCCAGAGTCACATCCACTGAGAAAACAAAAACTGAGAATATAAATCTCAACTTCACAATACAGATATTTTGTGATGCTGATGTTTTTTTAGATTTAATCCAGTGTGTAATCAGATTGTAGTGCAGTAATGAAGATGTGAGTGTATGAATGTAAACTAGTGTAGTGCAGACAGCACACTGTACCTGCATTCTGCTGCATCCACTTCAGCTCTGTAGAGACACATGGCAATAATACATAATCAGATCCTAATATTATATTTAAAGAATTGTGTACATCATCAATTTTCTATCTGAATAATGTATGTATTGATCTACCAGTTTGTGTGAGTTTCTCATCTATAGTGTCCTTCAGTTGAGTCAGAGCTCTCCTCAGAGTCTCCAGACTCTCATGAGTCTTCATACTGATCTCAGGCCAGTTCCTGCTGTTTCTAGGGCTGCACAGGGATGAGTAAATCTACAGGAGAGAGGAGAAATCCTTCAGCATGGGGAGTGTTCTGATGTTATATCCTGCATTATCATTGATCAGAGAGATCATGTTGACTGACCTGTAGGAGGTGGAGGTGATCTTCAGTGTGTGAGAGCTGCTCCAGCTCAGTGTTTCTCATCTTTAGCTCAGTGATCTCCTGCTCCAGCTCTTCAATCAGCTCTTCCTCCTGTTTCTCTGCTGCTTTCTGCTGCTCCTCCATCATCTCCAGCAGTTCAGTATAAAATCCCTAAGAAAAGAATCACTGTTACTGTTGCTCATACTTCAGTGTTTTAATGGGTTTCAAAATTCATCAACTGAAGAATAAACGTCATATTGTATCGTTTGCACTGAATGATTCCTCAAATCATGTGCCTTGTTGTGGAGAGGTGTCATATTACTAGTCATCAGTCATGTTGACATTCAGACCAATAGTTAGATTGTGAGTGTGATATTGCTTTTATACAACAATTCAGTAAACAAGATGTTATATAAGTAATGTCAGTTAATAATGTTTATATTCACTTCGACCACTGAAGGACTCAAACAAAGCCACAAATAAAGCATGGTGATTAGTTCTTGAATGAATCAGTAATTTTGAATGAATCGTTTTAAGTGAATGAATCGAAATCAATGACTCACCACTGGATCATGTCTCAGGCATTGTAAACTTTCCCTTTTCCCTTTTCCCTTTTACAATGAAGTTACAGGTCTGATGCTGGTATGTCTAATTTCAACATCTTCCTCGAAGATCGTTATTATCTCTGCTATCTTACTGATGCTAACCAGGACAGTTTTCAGCCTTCTCTTTGAGCTTCAAACACATTCCAAGAAGGAAGGGATGAATCCCCTCCATCACCATTTGGCCACTACTCTTGTGGCACAGACAAGACTCAGGACCCACAATACACATACACTCTAAAAAATGTGGGGTTGTTTCAACCCAACTTTGGGTCAAATATGGACTAACCCAACTTTTGTGTTAAAAATTTAATTAAAAAATTTAACCCAATGTCACGGGTTCACTGCTGAGCGGACTGAGGAGCAAGAAACAGAGAGAGACGAGGAGTACATCAATCCAAATGGGTTTAATTAATACAAAGGAACACGGAACACTCACGCAATACATGTAGACATAGACATTCACATACAATACCGGACGCTGGAGCACACACAGGGAACACTATTTATACACATGACAGGAGGAGGAGAGGACGAGACACACCTGGGATCAATAGACATAAAATGGGGAACACCTGGAATCAAATAAACCTAATCAAGACAGGAACAGGAAACTAACCAAATATGGGCGTAGGAAGGCACATGGGGAGCAAGACACACAAAACACGGAACAAAGTCTGACACTGTGATTGCAAAGCTGAATTCTCAGCAGAAATTACTCCAGTCTTCAATGTCACATGATCCTTCTTCCTTTCTGGGTGCTCAAGAAACATTTCTTGTTATTATCAATGTTGAAAACAGTTGTGTTGTTTAATATTTATTTATTTATTTATGGAAACTGTGATGCATTTTTTTCAGATTCTTGGACTAATAGAAAAAAGAACAGTCTTATTTTGAAATAGAAATCTTCTGTAACATTATAAATATCACTTTTTTATTTTATTTAATACATCCTTGCTAAATAAAATTATAGCTTTTTTAATTAAATGTAATAACTGAATTTAAAATATTTACAAAAAAAAAATCTTACAGACCCCAAACATTTCAACAGCACTATATATATATATATATATATATATATA
>NW_015645292.1:622822-623213 GCF_001515625.1 Sinocyclocheilus rhinocerous
AGGAGCCCGTCCTGGGCTTAACTGGGGATCAGGAGCCCGTCCTGGGCTTAACTGGGGATCAGGAGCCCGTCCTGGGCTTAACTGGGGATCAGGAGCCCGTCCTGGGCTTAACTGGGGATCAGGAGCCCGTCCTGGGCTTAACTGGGGATCAGGAGCCCGTCCTGGGCTTAACTGGGGATCAGGAGCCCTCCCTGGGCTTAACGGGGAAACAGGAGCCCTCCCTGGGCTTAACTGGGGATCGGGAGCCCTTCCTGGGCTTAACTGGGGATCGGGAGCCCTTCCTCGGCTTAACGGGGATCGGGAGCCCTTCCTCGGCTTAACGGGGAATCGGGAGCCCTTCCTGGGCTTAACTCGGGAACAGGAGCCCTTCCTGGGCTGAACTGGGGATCAG
>NW_015645292.1:623301-623493 GCF_001515625.1 Sinocyclocheilus rhinocerous
ACTGGAGCGAGCTCTGGGGCTGGAGCCGACACTGGAGCGAGCTCTGGGCTTGCCACATTATCGTCCTTTGGGCTTGCCACATTAAAGTCCTTTCGGCTTGCCATATCCATGTTCGTCCGGCTTGCCACATTAACTGCCGGCTGACTTGACTCGGGAACGGCCGGCTTTCTTGACTCGGGAACTGCCGGCGGA
>NW_015645292.1:627827-628887 GCF_001515625.1 Sinocyclocheilus rhinocerous
AGGAAGGCACATGGGGAGCAAGACACACAAAACACGGAACAAAGTCTGACACCCAACAGCTGGGTTAGTCCATATTTGGTGGTCCTTATTATTACGAAGAAAACAGATCCTAGACCAGGAGTTATGGGCAGCTTTTCCATCTAATAGCAATCAGTTCGACTATTTTACACTATGAGTTAGACTATTATACACGCGAAACTAAACGGGCCTCACCCTTTCTCCTCCCTCACTCTCTAAATACAGCGCTCTCTTGGTATATAAAAAAAATTCTCGAGTTAGAGCATGGTGTTATACCTCTCTTCCTCTGAGGAGGTTGATGTGGTCAGCAAAATATGAGGAGTTGTTATGTCGGGACCTACCGATTTTCCCTGTCTCCACAACGAGGTGTTGAAAGCATGGGTTTAACCATTTTTCATTCCAGCTCTTCTGCCCTTTTTAAAAAAAATTCTATTTGACGGGCTGAATGAATAGGATTTTAGGGCGATGTCTAAGGTGGGACAGACGACCGGTGGGCTATTTGTTCCCATTGCAGCATCACCCCTAAGGCAGTTTCCAATGCTGGACACAGGTCTCAGGGGCTGCTGGGCGGGAGCAGCCCTAGCTGTGTTCCAGCTCCTCATTCGGGAAGCATCGCTTCTCATTCTCCCCCATTATATCTGGAGTCAGAGCAGCACTTCCAGGCCGAAGGCTTCTAAGCAGAAAGTGGATCTGCGGACCATCATTCTCGCTAGATAGTCTTCAACTAAAAGGTCCTGACACCTATGGACCAGGACTTCTGAGGGCGGGCCCCTCTGGGGAAGAGCGGTGTACACCTCATCATATGGTGCCCGTCTCTCCTCAGTGCCCTCAGGAGACCGGCCTGTCAACCCTGCCACCCCCGGTGTTTCAGGGAACAGCGGTCTCCAGCGAGCGCATCTCTCAGCATCCGCCCGGAAACGTAGCGGTTCTGAGAGGCTCGCTACCTCCTAAGAGGTCTCCAGCTCGAGAGACTAGTAGGTCACCTGGTGGTGTGGGAGCCCCTGCCAAACATATCTCATTGGGTCCTGCCCCTCCTGCCCCG
>NW_015645292.1:632815-635195 GCF_001515625.1 Sinocyclocheilus rhinocerous
GATCTCAGGGGCTGCTGGGCGGGAGCAGGCCTAGCCATGTTCCAGCTCCTCATTTGGGGATCATCGCTTCTCATACTCCCCCCAGTATATCTGGAGTCAGAGCGGCGCTCCCAGGCCGAAGGCTTCTAAGCAGAAAGTGGATCTGCGGACCATCATTCTCGCTAGATAGTCTTCAACTAAAAGGTCCTGACACCTATGGACCAGGACTTCTGAGGGCGGGCCCCTCTGGGGAAGAGCGGTGTACACCTCATCATATGGTGCCCGTCTCTCCTCAGTGCCCTCAGGAGACCGGCCTGTCAACCCTGCCACCCTCAGTGTTTCAGGGCACAGCGGTCTCCAGTGAGCGCATCTCTCAGCATCCGCCCGGAAACGTAGCGGTTCTGAGAGGCTCGCTACCTCCTAAGAGGTCTCCAGAGCAGCTAGATCGGCCATCCCCTGCTGGCCCTCCGCTTCAGGGCACCGAGCTAGCCGCTCTAAGTACACCAGAAGCCAGTCTCGAGAGACTGGTTCCCTTAGTAGGTCACCTGGTGGTGTGGGAGCCCCTGCCAAACATATCTCATTGGGTCCTGCCCCGAGCAGGCTCTGGTTGTGTCAGTCTAAGTCTTCCAAGGAGATGACGGGTCTGAGGACCGTCATTTTCAATAGGAGACTTCAGCCAAAAAGTCCTGATGCCCATGGCTCAGGACGTCTTAGGGCGGGCCCCTCTGGGGAAGAGCGGTGTACACCTCATCATACGGTGCCCGTCTCTCCTCAGTGCCCTCAGGAGTCCGGCCTGTCAACCCTGCCACCCCCGGTGTTTCAGGGCACAGCGGTCTCCAGCGAGCGCATCTCTCAGCATCTGCCCGGAAACGTAGCGGTTCTGGGAGGCTGGCTACCTCCTAGGAGGTCTCCAGAGCGATTGGTTGATATTAGCTCAATCAGAGCGGCCGGCGGCTTGGCATCAAGATCCTCACCCATATGAAAGAACTGGGGTTAGGACTGAACACCAAGAAAAGTGTGCTTTCTCCATTACAGAGAACCATTATTCTGGGCGTAGTATGGGATTTGACCACGATGCAGGCACGTCTGTCTCCTGCTCGGATCGAGCCGATCCTCACAGCAGTCAAGAGAGTGAGAGAAGGCCAGTCACTCACAGTCAAACAGATCCAGAAACTGTTGGGTCTGATGACAGCTGCATCCAACGTGATACTTTTTGGCCTGCTGTACATGAGACCCCTGCAGTGGTGGCTCAGGACCAAAGGGTTTTTCCCTGAGGGGCAACCCACTTTGCATGATCAAGGTCACGTGGCGATGCTTTTGGGCCTTAGACATGTAGAAGAAACCTTGGCTCCTGTCACAAGGCCCTGTGATGGGGGCTCCTTGTCATCGCGTAACGCTAACGACAGATGCTTCCCTCACGGGCTGGGGAGCAGTCACGAGTGGCTGCTCGGCCCAGGGTCAGTGGGGAGGCCACCATCTCATGTGGCACAGAATTTGCCTGGAGATGCTGGCCATGTTTCGTGCACTGAAACACTTTCTCCCAGACCTAAGAGGTGTGCTCTCTCGCCCCGCATCTCTCAGCATCTGCCCGGAAACGTAGCGGTTCTGGGAGGCTGGCTACCTCCTAGGAGGTCTCCAGAGCAGCTAGATCGGCCATCCCCTGCCGGTCCTCCGCTTCAGGGCACCGAGCTAGCCGCTCTAAGTACACTGGCTCCTCTGCGAATCCAGGGCATCTGCATACTCAACTACATCGACGATTGGTTGTCTCTGGTCTCTACGTCACCCCACCCGTGACGTTTCGCCATTCCATTGGACTGATTTCACATGTGATTCAGAGCGTGGGCACACAGGGGCGTTCCTAAAGCGTTTTCGACGCAGCGTCTCATTCCCTCGGGGAACCAGGAAACTTCTGCCAAATGTCTCACAATGGGTCCTGCAGACTGCAGGCTCTGGTAATGGAACAGGAAGTAAACACTCTCTTGAGGAAGGAGGCCATCGAGGTGGTCCCTCCTCGTGACAGAGTCCGGGTTCTACAGCTGGTACTTCATCATTCCCAAGCAGGAAGTTCCTCAGGTTTGCTTTCGGGGGCGAAGCTTACCAATATCGGGTTCTTCCATTAGGTCTTGCACTCTCACCCCGCACTTTCACCAAGTGTGTGGATGCAACTCTGGCTCATTTGCGACTCCAGGGCATCCGCATACTGAATTATATCAACGATTGGTTGATATTAGCTCAATCAGAGCGGTTGGCGGCTCTACATCAAGAACCTTGCCCATATGAAAGAACTGGGGATGCGACTGAACGGCAAGAAAAGTGTACTTTCTCCATTACAGAGAACCATTTTTCTAGGTGTGGTGTGGGATTCGACTACGATGCAGGCACGTCTGTCTCCTGCTCGGAT
>NW_015645292.1:635336-635527 GCF_001515625.1 Sinocyclocheilus rhinocerous
ACTTCGCATGATCAAGGTCACGCGGCGATGCTTTTGGGCCTTAGACATGTAGAAGAAACCTTGGCTCCTGTCACAAGGCCCTGTGATGGGGGCTCCTTGTCATCGCGTAACTCGCGTAACGGATGCTTCCCTCACGGGCTGGGGAGCAGTCACGAGTGGCTGCTCAGCCCAGGGTCAGTGGGGTCAGTGGG
>NW_015645292.1:637427-672627 GCF_001515625.1 Sinocyclocheilus rhinocerous
GACCACGATGCAGGCACGTCTGTCTCCTGCTCGGATCGAGCCGATCCTCACAGCAGTCAAGAGAGTGAGAGAAGGCCAGTCACTCACAGTCAAACAGATCCAGAAACTGTTGGGTCTGATGACAGCTGCATCCAACGTGATACTTTTTGGCCTGCTGTACATGAGACCCCTGCAGTGGTGGCTCAGGACCAAAGGGTTTTTCCCTGAGGGGCAACCCACTTTGCATGATCAAGGTCACGTGGCGATGCTTTTGGGCCTTAGACATGTAGAAGAAACCTTGGCTCCTGTCACAAGGCCCTGTGATGGGGGCTCCTTGTCATCGCGTAACGCTAACGACAGATGCTTCCCTCACGGGCTGGGGAGCAGTCACGAGTGGCTGCTCGGCCCAGGGTCAGTGGGGAGGCCACCATCTCATGTGGCACAGAATTTGCCTGGAGATGCTGGCCATGTTTCGTGCACTGAAACACTTTCTCCCAGACCTAAGAGGTGTGCTCTCTCGCCCCGCACTTTCACCAAGTGTGTGGATGCTGCTCTGGCTCCTCTGCGAATCCAGGGCATCTGCATACTCAACTACATCGACGATTGGTTGTCTCTGGTCTCTACGTCACCCCACCCGTGACGTTTCGCCATTCCATTGGACTGATTTCACATGTGATTCAGAGCGTGGGCACACAGGGGCGTTCCTAAAGCGTTTTCGACGCAGCGTCTCATTCCCTCGGGGAACCAGGGTTACATACGTAACCTAGAGATAATCTTTACAATGTCACTAACTCATTCAAGTCCCCCAAAAAGGCTGGTATAGCCACAACTAGTGTTCATAAATTGTTCTCTAATTTTGATCTCCACTATATATAGTATATTTCTGTGTTGTATGCATGCCCCTATGTTAAACTAGCTTAGTTATAACTTTGTAGTTGCGCTAGTGAAGTCTTAAATGCTTGTATCCTTTCCTTAATGTTCTCCAATCCTGGCATGACTTAAAATCATCTTCTTGTGATCCCCTCTATCAGGGGTCTCCAAACTTAGTTCTGAAGGGTCAGTGTCCTTCAAAGTTTAACTCCAACTTGCCTCAACATACCTGCCTGAAAGTTTATAGTATGCCTAGTAAGACCTTAACTAGCTGGACTCTGCAGGACACCGGCCCTCCAGGACAGAGTTTGGAGACCCCTGCATTATATAATGGTGTATAGTATGTTACCATAACTTGCATCTTACTCTTTTTACTATACTCTGGATTAATACTGCAAAAATCCACCAGACCCCCTTAAACATGCAAAGAAGGTATCAAGGAAAAAAATTTAAAAAACTTTTCCCGCTGAAAATGTAAACCTCAGCATTGGTCAGTCCACCAGGAATGGGTGGGTAGGTAGGGAGGGATGTTAAAAGACCTCTACCCAAACCCATCAGGGCTCAATCCCTTTGAGACACACGCTCTTCAAGACTCATCTCTCTTGAGTCTGACCTTCCAGCAGTTTAATCTTCAACTAACTTTGTCAATTCCCCGTGGACCATCAGATCTTTGTAAGAATCTGACAAAAGCTTCCAGCTTACTTCTAACTAACTCATCAAGAATCTCCATTCTCTACACGCTTCCGGACACTTGTTCAGCAACAAAGCCAGTGCAAGTAACCATTTGTCAAATACTTAGATGCATTTCTAAGTTTTGACCCTTTTATTAAGGTGATATTGTTTGATTTTGATCTGATGGTTCTCATTAGGTTCTGGCTCACTGATTTTAAATACTGCCGGTCTTGATCTTCTTTCTTTCCTTACTTCTTTTCATTGTGTATGCATGTGTTTTGCTTATAGTTTTATGTTACTCATAGTATCGTTTATTATTGTTTTTGCTACTCACAGTTCAGAGTTACTAAAACGTTGATATTGCTACATGCTAAGTTATTGCTAGCACTGTATACAGTACGAAAGCTGTTCTTTCTTGGCCAGGTAGATAACCAGAGTTGATAAATGACTATACAGTCTGCTCGGTGGACGAAAAAGACTAAATAATCATAACATTAATTCTGCTACAGTTAATTCTGAAAGCCTAATTCTGAAGGCCATTATAATTAATTATACATATTTCCCTTTTGAGCTAATTTGCTCTAAAGCACAGACAAGCAGAGTGACACAAACAGTGAAAAGTCCCAGTGCTGCTGGACTGTATATCAGGACTCTTGGAGAGACACAACTAAATGACGTATAACATATATTTAACTTCAATTTAATAAACTCACTTTTCTGACTTCTGCTGAGTGTTTGATGTCTTGAATCTTCTTGATTCTGTCCTGGATCATCTGCTGCATGTCTTTCTGTGTCTTCATCAGCTCAGTCTATAGAGAGAACAACACAGACACATTTATCATAACAGATTTACTGTCTTCTGAGGAAATTTACAATATGTTTTAAAAATGCAAAAGCAGTTTTGTTAGTAACTTCTACCTTATCTTCGCTCTCCTCTTTTATAGGAACAGTGTTGTGGTTCTTGTGGTCTTTCACAGAGCAGATCATACACACACATGTCTGATCATCTCTACAGAACAGCTCCAGAGGACTATCATGTTTCTGGCATATATAGTCCTCCAGATTACTCACAGGATCCATCAGTTTGTGTTTCTTCAAAAGTGTCACTCTCAAATGAGGCTCCAGGTGAGTTTCACAGTAAGAGCTCTGACACACCAGACACGACTTCAGGGCTTTCAGCTTTCTTTCCTCACAGATGTCACACAGAACTTCAGGCTTTTTCTCAGGACTTTTCTTTTTATAGTCACCTACGAGCTCTCTGAGTGTGGTATTAATCTTGAGATCAGGTCTTTGCTTGAAAGTTTCTTTACAGTATGGACAGCTGCAGGTCTGGCTGTTGTCCCAGCACTTATTCAGACAGGTCTTGCAGAAGTTGTGTCCACATGGAGTGCTGACTGGATCAGTGAACACGTCCAGACATATAGAGCACTGAAGCTCCTCAGTCAGTGAACTAATGGAGGATGACATGACTGGAAAGAGACATTATTTAGGATTAGTGTGAATTCCAATAATGTTTATAAAGAATCCCATGATGCACCTCATGAAGCTGATTGAATGTAAAGAGTGTCTAGAGACAAAGAGTGGCGACTTTGGTGAAACTCGAATATGTATGAGATCATGTACAGTCAGCTTGTCATTATTGCAAAATCAACCCAGAAAAGTTGATCAGAACGCAAATGTGAAGCTCAATACACAACCACTTACCAAATAAATAAATACATGAACCATAATTATTGATTCAAGCTGAAATTATTTTATTATCTGCAGTAATTATTAAATATTATTTGAGAAAAGTCAAGTTCATTCATAAACAGTGTTTTTCTGGATTTTTTACTTACATGGAGGTTCATGGTCAAAACTCAGTCTCCTGGTTTTTCTTGATTTGTTTTTATGTTTGTGAAGATTCTGCCATTTTTTTTTATCTCTTCAAGCCTTAAAAGATAACACTGTATTTTACAGTATAAGTTATTTTCTCTTTTTCAGACTTGAAACAAACTGGATCATGACAATTAAATCAATATTTACATTAAAGTGTAAAGTGTTTAAATCTCATGTAAGAGGTGATAGTGAAGGAAACACAATCATTCTTTTGAAACACAGTGGGCCTCATTTATCAGTCTAACGTAGAAACGAGCGCAGATCTGTGCGCACAAATCAATTTACGACAGAGTTCACGTGTGATTTATGAAACATTCGTATGCCGCCAATCTCATCGTACGAATGATCGTATGTTGATAAATGTGGCGGCAGAAAACAATCGTCATTTGAATATCACGCCCCTAAAAACACCCCGGGCTGCTATTCGCGCATATAAAGCTAAAGCCCTGTACAAAACAACAACAGAAAAGACATTCTAATCTTACTGTTTAACGATCGACTAATGAGGTCAGGAATATAAAAATGAACAAATGCTGTCAATCTACAATTCTCCACCGTATTTACTATGCTCTGCGCAAGTTCAGGTAACTCAAAAACTTGCGTACACGAGCTGAGACCAGACGTGAGATTTGATCGTATCCACCGCTCACGTCCATATTGATAAATTCCACGTTTTGCGATGAAACGGCCGTACGCCCAATTTTCTGTCGTACGTTCGTTTCGTAAGTGAGGCCCAGTGAGTGACTCATAAACTCACTGAACAATCTGATCTAGGACCTGCTGTTTAGATTAAAGAGAGTACAAAGAGCAAGTGTCTTTGTACTTCTCCTTTAGTCGTTATGGCGTGCCACAGAATGACACAAAAAACTAACTTTGCTTTACAACCAATCAAATTACATACATTTAATACAATTCTGATATAATTTTAGTGCAGTAATCAACTAAAGCAGCTGAGTATTTGACACACTTAAACCTACTTCTGTTCAGCTTATTTCAGTCTGACATAAACCCTACTAAACCAGACCAGATCCATTAGAAACCTGTTCAAGACAATCTCTCTTATATTTCTATCACTTACCTGTGAGTATCAGGTGTGTCCACAAGCGTCTTTGAACGATTCAGTATTCTGCTGTTTGAAGAGTTTGATCGTTTCAGGAGTCCATATTGTTTCTGATCAAGTTAGTTTCACTTTCTCGGAGTCTCTCACTGAACTACAGTGATGTCAGAGCTCCTCCTGTATTCACACATTTACATTCAGCCCTGTATTCGGTCTGTTGGTTCATGTGTGTCTGTTTGTATTGGGACTGATGTGTCTCTCAGCTCATGAAGAAGAGATTTCAGCAAAAGCTTGATTGTTTGGCAACATTTGTGAAGAGTTTGTTCGTAAATCTAGCAACAAAATTACTAAATTGGCAACAGAATGCTGAACAACATGCCTTCAATACTGTAAATACACAGGAAAACGTTTCATAAATGCTGAGTTGTTAATGTATTTATAATATAATATAGTAAATGTAATGAAATGAAAATGAACGCCGAAGACACTCTGAAGACTAAAATTCGTAAGAACAGTACAAATTTGTTTTTGAGATTAATAAAAGTGTTTTTGGAATAAATTTGGTCAGTCACCGGTATCTGTACTGATCAATGTTTAAAATTTTCAGCTGTTGAATTAAACTACTGTAAGTCATCATTTGATGACTTAATGATGAGTAACTTTACAGTCATCACTGATTATTGAACATGTTAATTCTAGGTTCAATATATATGGAAATTAATGAAATTAACCCCTCTATGTTAAATAGTCCCAAATGGACAGACACAATCAGCTGCGAGTGCTACTGGTTAGATATTTAAGGCATTAGTATAAAAGCATCTCATGTGATGGGTTAATGAGAGAGTAAAGGCTTGCATTAATTAAGATTAATTTATCATTATCATGATACCATGGTAATATCATGTTTTTTTGGACACTACCATGATCATAATATCATGGTATTTTTTAGGTACCGTAAAGTACCATGTGCATACCGTGGTATATGAATATAGTAATCATGCAGATCTATGATATACAGTATATCAAGATATTACCAGCTGATGTACCACAGTAATATCACAGAACATTCTGTAGGGGAGCCACTACCTTGATACAACAGTTTATTAAGGTTACCATAGTTTTGTTTTTTGATAATATTTTACAGGCAATTTCACTTTATCAGATGGAGATGAAAGGGAAAAAAGGCATGAGTATTTATGAAGAATTAAACATAAATGATTTATTGAACAAGCATCACATATTTACGTTACAGATATCTAATTATAGCATAGATTTCAGAAATTGAAAAACAAATAATAAAAAAATATCATCAAATCATTATTTTAATCTTGCATTTCATATTAGGAGTGTAAATTCATTTATTATAATTAACAGGTGTGAGGATCAGTGGGCTGGAGTTTTTACCTCCATCATTTTTGCATGGGCTAAAATATGGATAGAGTTTTTCAGTGAAAGACTGACCAGTGAAAGAGTAGATATGAGAGCTGGACTCCACATCATAAAAAGAGACCAGACCCTCCTCATAATCCACAAACACACCGACCTGCTGCGGCTTCACTCTCAGAGACAGAGAGACAAGAGGACTAGAGAGAGCCTTATATTCATTCCCGTTCCTCAGCCGCACAATCCAGTATCCATTACTGGGACTTGCTGTGATCTTTCCCTTCCTGTTAATGGATTCTCTGGCCACTCCTAAATCCCATTTAGTCTTTCCCTTCACCTGCACCTCAAAATAAAATTTCCCTGAGGAGAATTCCTCCTTTCCCAGTACACAGACACATTTATCAAAACTCTCAGGTTTGTCTGGGAGTTTCTGCTCAATGTCGCCATGTCTCACATGTTTTCCATCATCAGACAGGATGAGATCAGGATGAGCTGTATCAGCATCCAGAGTCACATCCACTGAGAAAGCAGAATATCAATCACAACTTCACAATACAGATATTTTGTGATGCTGATGTTTTTTGTATTTAATCTAGAGTGTAATCAGTTTGTAGTGCAGTAATGAAGCTGTGAGTGTATGAATGTAAACTAGTGTAGTGCAGACAGCACACTGTACCTGCATACTGCTGCATCCACTTCAGCTCTGTAGACACTAATGACAATAAAATATCATCAGATCTTAATGTTATATTTAAAGAATTGAGTACATCATCATGTTTCTATCTGATTAATGTATGAATTGATCTACCAGTTAGTGTGAGCTTCTCATCTATAGTGTCCTTCAGTTGAGTCAGAGCTCTCCTCAGAGTCTCCAGACTCTCATGAGTCTTCATACTGATCTCAGGCCAGTTCCTGGTGTTTCTAGGGCTGCACAGGGATGAGTAAACCTACAGCAAGAGAGCGGAGAAATCCTTCAGCATGGGGAGTGTTCTGGTGTCAAATCCTGCATTATCATTGATCAGAGAGATCATGTTGACTGACCTGTAGGAGGTGGAGGTTATCTTCAGTGTATGAGAGCTGCTCCAGCTCAGTGTTTCTCATCTTTAGCTCAGCGATCTCCTGCTCCAGATCTTCAATCAGCTCTTCCTCCTGTTTCTCTGCATCTTTCTGCTGCTCCTCCATCATCTCCAGCAGTTCAGTCTGACGTCTCTCAATGGAGCGGATGAGATCAGTGAAGAGCTCGACATGAGCTGCTTTCTCCTCCTCTGTGTTTTTCTGGTCAACCAGGACAGTCAACAAATTATAAGCAGTGTTTACTAAGATCAGAATCAGTGATTCTATTGCTCATACTTCAGTGTTTTTAAGGGGTTTCAAAATTAAGGAGTTTCAGGTAATCACAGCCGTCTACATTCAGACCAACATTGTGATTGCAAGTGTGCAACAATAAAACAAGAAGTTAATATTAAGTAACTTAAATTTGAGACAAATTATTGTCAGTTGCCTTGTTTGTATTTGTTTCGACGACCAAAGATACTAGTTTCAAACAAAACTGCAACAAACTGTAGTAATTCATTCCTGTTTTTAAAATAATCATTTGAGCGAATGTAGCAAAATAAATGACTCCGCCATAAACACAGTCATTTGTCGCCACCAACTGGCGTAACAATGTAACCTTCACAAAAAGTCACTGTAAAATCCCCACCACTAAAACACAGGGTGCTTCTCAAAACTCAAATTAACGCTTCCTTGTTTCCTCGCTCCTCCATCCTTCAGTCCATGACCCAGAAACCAATCAAAGTCAGCCATCTTGAAGGATATTTCAATTCTCTAACTGTGAGACAAGACTTGATGGGCGAGGGCGAGATTCGGGAGGATAAAATGATTATATAGAATTAGTGTTAGGGGAGGTTACAGATGGCCTGCTTAATGACATGAATAAACCAAGCTTGACAACCCAGGCTAAAAGGTGTAGAAGGTCTAAGGGCACAAAGCTACGAAGAACCCACACCTAAAACAGAATGAGCTACTGTGGTCTGGGTAACATCAAGCCGGTAGTATCTGACAAATGAATGTGGTGAGGCCCAGCTTGCAGTGGCACAAATGTCCTGCAAGGAAACCCCTTTAAATAGAGCCCAGGAGGCCGCCATGCCCCTAGTGGAATGTGCTCTGAGGCCCCCTGGAAATTCCCTTAAATTCATATGCCAAAGAAATGGCTTCCACAAGCCAACGAGAGAGGCGTTGCTTAGAAATGGGATTCCCCGTATTCGGGTGGGGGCCCAAGTAATGAAGAGTTGATCACTACTCCTGAAAGTGCTGGTCCTGTCAATATAGACCCACAGAGCATGAACAGGACAAAGCATTTAGCCTCTGTTCCTCCTGCACGAGAGAGTGCGTGCAAATCACTGACTGATGCCAAAGCCAGGAGCAGAGCTGTCTTGAAAGACAGAAGCTTAAAGGATTAGTTCACATTCAAATTAAAATTTCCTGATAATTTACTCACCCCCATGTCATCCAAGATGTTTATGTTTTTCTTTCTTCAGTCGAAAAGAAGTTAAGGTTTTTGATGAAAACATTCCAGGATTATTCTCCTTATAGTGGACTTCAATGGCTACCAAACGGCTGAAGGTCAAAATTACAGTTTGAGTGCAACTTCAAAGGGCTCTACATGATACCAGATGAGGAATAAGGGTCTTATCTAGCGAAACGATCAGTCATTTTCTAAAAAAGTATATGCTTTATATACAAAAATACGTGCCTTGCACTGCTCTGCGATGAGTGTCCATGACTTCACGTAATACGTAATTACGTTGAAAAGGTCACGCTTGACGTAGCCTTAATGGTGGAGAAGGATTTCCCACCATCAATAAGGTCTTGCAAAAAACCCAAAATGCCAGCGACCAAGCACTAATATGATATCAGCTGGCGCCCCTCACACTCAAACACACAGCACTTGCAATCATAAAGGGAGCGTGTAGATGAGGCTCTAGCATCCTGAATAGTGGCAACGACACCCGGGGAGAGACCCAATATGTTTAAATTTGCCCTTTCACGGGCCAGGCCCAGAGGGCCACCCTTTCTGGGTGAGGATGGTATATTTCCCCGTTCGCTTGGGACAGGAGGTCCGTGCATAATGAGAGGGGCCACGGCTGGGCATTCAGTAGAGGGGTTATCTCTGATATCTCTGAGATTAGGTCATCTGGGTGCAATCAAAAGACAGAGTGGAGAAAAAGCATAGAGCAGCACATTGTGTCATGGGTGGGCCAGAGCGTCCACGCCGAGGGGGGCATCCTTGTCCCATAGCGAGAAGAACATAGGAAAATGAGTGAGTTCCCCCTCGACAAAAGGTCTGCACCCCTGTTCAGAATGCCCGGGACATGGGTCACCCGTAACGACAGAAAATGCTGCCTGCTCCATACTAACAGCGTGTGAGCTAGAGCATGAAGTTTTAAGGAACGCATCAAACCTTGATGCCTGATATGTGCCACGGCTGTGGTGTTGTTGCAACGCACCAGCACGTGATGCCCTTGCAGGCGGGGCAGAAAATATTTCAGAGCCTTCCAAACAGTAAGGAGCTACAAATAATTTATGTGGGCTGAGTGGAGTGTGCTCGGCCACACACCCTTCACTGTTCTGCCCTCATGGGTGGCCCCCCATCCTGTTAAGAATCTGTCGTTACCACTTTCCACAACTTGATGGCCCAGAGAGGGGTCCCCTGAGTGTAAAACGCTGCATTTTTCCAGTGGCACAGTGCTGCTGTGCACAAGCGAGTTACTGTGACTGAGCAGCAGAGATTGCGTAATGGGCTGAGATGAAGAGATAAAACCCACTTCATGAACGCCCTCATTCTCAGAAGGCCCAGAGGTAGGACATGGACAGCCGAAGACATAAGACCCTGTAGTCTGAGACATGTGCGAGACTGTACCCTCGGCTCCTTCCCTGAATTGCGAGAGGCAATTCATAAAAGAGAGAATGCGCTCTTGCACCAAGCGTGCGCACATCGTAATGGAATTCAGTTCCAGACCTAGAAATATCACATTCTGGGCAGGAGTGAAATTGCTTTTGCTCACAATCACTCTGAAGTCGAGGGCTGTGACGTGAGCAAGCACACGGGCAATGTTTTGCATCACTTTCTCTCTTGAATCGGCTATAATCAGCCAATCATCTATATATGTCAGGATCCTGAGACGAAGAAATCTCCTGTGCAGAGGATAAATGCTTATATAGAAGAAAGCATCTTTGAGATCGATTGATGTGAACCGATCATTCTGATTTAAATCGTTCTGAACTCGTGAGAGATGAGTGAAGGGAGCTGTGTGGTGACACTGCTTGTGCACTTTTTCTCACTATGTTCCCCTCTAGAACAGGGAAATGCACACTGGACAACACAGGGAACAGTGAAGCCTGTGCCAACTCTGAATGGGAACTCACTGGCTGGGGGGGGCTGACGCCGCTGACAGATAACCTCCGCTTTTTAAACGGAGGAACAAGAGGGGCAGTACTGGTGTCCAGAGGGCTGGCCGCCCGTGAACTTGGACTCAAGCCCTCTGTGGCCATGCATCAGGACGGCAGCTTGCGCTTCGAGTCAGAGGGAGTGGGGTTTGGGTTTTTTTTGCTGGCGGCCATGGCGAAGTACATTTTCCCCCAGGGTTTAAAAGGTGGGGGCTCACTCCGCTGCACCGGTTGCTTACTGCGGGGTCTATGAGCCCTGCCTGCATTATGGGGATGGTGTCCCGTAGCAGGGGGGTTAGGAGGCCGCACAGAGGGCATCTAGCATGGCGCGGGCATCGTAGGAAGACAAAGTTTGAAAGCCCCGTCCTCCTTTTTCTTATCATCGCAGAGCTGCTGCATTAGCGCGACGGCAGTGCCAAAGAGAGCCTGGCCAGGCTTGACCGGCGCTCCAGCGATGCGCCACTTCTTACTGTTAGGGAGCAGTTAAAATGACCTGGTAAAAATGACAAACATGTCTGGCGTGTTTTTAGCCATAGCACGCGCTCTCCGACACACTTGGACAGCCTGACGGGCATTATGGAGAACAAGGTTGTTCATCTACTTCCGGGTGATGGGTCACCCATACCGAGATTTGCCATATCCTTAACTTCAAGACCTGCAAGGCCGTGTTTGAGATCAAGCGGATCTCCCCAGTAGTGCTTCATATGTTTAGCAGATGCCGGGAGGACGGGAAGAAGCTGCTTTCTAGGGCCGGGAGGGGGTCCAAGAAGTCTTTTGTCGTAAACATCCCTTTCTTGGTCCGGCGCATTCTGAAGCGCCGGCCATTCAATATTAAGGCGAGCGGCTGCTCGCTCACAAAACTCAAAGAGGACCGATTGGGGTAGGGCTGCGAGAGCATTAGCTTGAGGGTCTAATGACGACAGGATGTCCTCCTCGTCATCTGAGCCGTCGAGAAATCCCCAAGCAGTGACTACAGTTCTCCGGGAAATCAATGGCTTTCTGAACATGATGAAGACCTATGCAAACTACGCAGAAAGGATGGGGATCCTTAGCGGCCATGAGGGCGCCGCACGTGGCTGGGCAGGCTCGCGACTGGTTGTCCACAGGGGTAGCTGGGTTCAATTTCGACAGAGCCATGAATAACGGACAGTAGATGGAGTGAGGAAAAGGTGAGGTAAGAGGCGGGCAGTCTAGTAACAAGTGCGAGCGTGAGTGGTTAAAATGACCTGGTAAAAATGACAAACACGTCTGGTGGAAGCTGATCCAAAGATGTGCCCTCCTGAAGACAATAGTGAAAGTCAAACAACCAACGAGCTGTGAGTAAATTTCCAGAGGTTGCGTCAACTGAGGAAAAGGTAGCGTGTGCAAGGGCTTTATGCGTTTGGTTAAGGGGCAGTCCCTTACCTGTCATTGGGCACACGCTCCTGTCTGTCAAGCCAGACTTGGTGCAATTGGATGCTTCTGCAGAGGTCAGGCACGGATGCCCTTCCCATAGGCGGATCTCGAACATGAGATGATGAAAGAGAACATATATTTCTGCGGGAGCGGGACTGAAAAATCCGTCCCACACAGGTCTCTACTCCAAACTGAAGTGCTCAAAGTTGGCCACTTCAAAGGGCCCTTCTGAAAGGGTACAAGTGATGGACACTTTTCACTCTCATGATTCTTTGTGCATGTTTAATTTGTGACACAGATGTTGTAAGACAACACAGAAGTGTGTTATAAAGGAACCGGTTTTGGTCCACTACATCCTTCACAAGCTCTCACTCTGGAGGGTAAACCCTTCAAAAAGAGCATGGCATAGGGATGAACCCTTCAGAATGGAATGCAGCCACCCAAGTAAACTAATGCAAATAAATTATATATAACAAATATTTAAATTTATTTCATTACATTATTTTAAACTCACTTTTCTGACTTCTGCTGACTGTTTGATGTCTTGAATCTTCTTGATTCTGTCCTGGATCATCTGCTGCATGTCTTTCTGTGTCTTCATCAGCTCAGTCTATAGAGAGAACAACACAGACACATTTATCATAACAGAGATTAAACTTACAATATGTTTTCATAGTGGACTTTTATTTCAAAACAGGACATAAAACCTGATTCCTTTAAAAGTATAATAACTTCTACCTTCTTCTCTTCACTTTCCTCTTCTATAGGAACAGTGTTGTGGTTCTCGTGGTCTTTCACAGAGCAGATTAAACACACCCTTGTCTGATCATCTCTACAGAACAGATGCAGGGGTCTCTCATGTTTCTGACATATATAGTCCTCCAGATTACTCACAGGATCCATCAGTTTGTGTTTCTTCAAACCTGCCACTCTCAAATGAGGCTCCAGGTGAGTTTCACAGTAAGAGCTCTGACACACCAGACACGACTTCAGGGCCCAGGTGAGTTTCACAGTAAGAGCTCTGACACATCAGACACGACTTCAGGGCTTTCAGCTTTCTTTCCTCACAGATGTCACACAGAACTTCAGGCTTTTTCTCAGGACTTTTCTTTTTATAGTGCCCTACAATCTCTCGGAGTGTGGTATTAATCTTGAGATCAGGTCTTTGCTTGAATGTTTCTTTACAGTATGGACAGCTGCAGGTCTGGCTGTCATCCCAGTGTTCATTCAGACAGGTCTTGCAGAAGTTGTGTCCACATGGAGTGCTGACTGGATCAGTGAACACGTCCAGACATATAGAGCACCGAAGCTCCTCAGTCAGTGAACCACTGGAGGATGACATACCTAGATGGAGAAATGATGATAGCAACCTGCTCTACTAGTGTAAAGACAAAATATTGTTGATAGAATGTGCAGAGCTTGAATCTATACAATGATTGCCTACTTTCATAAAGATAAAATTTAAGTTTGAGTTCTTGACTCACATGGATGATCATCAGTACTTCCTCTTCTATTTTCTTGTATTTTTGATGACGTCAGGAAAGACTCCTCCACTGCTGTTGCTTTCTCCATGCCTTTTTAAGACAAAAAAACACAAAAAAATGATCAGAGTGAGGAACTGCTGGTTACATTATAGGAAAAGTACAGTATACAGTATATTTGCATTGTTAGTTGCAGTATAAGAGTTTTTTTGCTTAGTTTGTCTGCAGGTAATTTACTTCCTGTTTCTTTAGTCTTTCTCTTGTGTGACAAAAGGGTAGAAAGACCAAACTTTGCTTTACAACCAATCAAATGACATAATTTTAATGCAATTCTGATATAATTTCAGTGCAGTAATCAACTAAAGCAGCTGAGTATTTGACACGCTTAAACCTGCTTCTGTTCAGCTTATTCCAGTCTGACATAAACCCTACTAAACCAGACCAGATCCATTAGAAACCTGTTCAGGACAATCTCTCTTATATTTCTATCACTTACCTGTGAGTATCAAGTGTGTCCACAAGCGTCTTTGAACGATTCAGTATTCTGTTGTTTAAAGTGGTTGTTCGTTTCAGGAGTAAATTTTGTCGCTGATCAAGTTAGTTTCACTTTCTCGGAGTCTCTCACTGAACTACAGTGATGTCAGAGCTCTTCCTGTATTTGCACATTTAAATCTGTCCCTGTATTCGGTGTGTTTGTTCATGTCTGTCTGTTTGTATTGGGACTGATGTTTCTGTCAGCTCATGAAGAAGAGATTTTAGAGGACTTACAAAAGCTTGATTGTTTGGCAACATTTGTGAAGAGTTTCCACATAAATCTAGCAACAAAATTACTAAATTGACAACAGAACACGTGCTCTGCTCCCTCTGGTGGCGCTGATGTGCCATTAAATACTGAACAACATGCCTTCAATAGGCTACTGTAAATACACAGGAAAACGTTTCATAAATGCTGAGAAGTTAATGTTTTTATAATATATAGGGATGGGTACTGAAACCCGCTATCAAATGGGCCCCGAGGATAAATTATGAAAGACCGGAGTATCGATAAGCTCTGACGTTAACGGTTCTGCTGTCGGTACTGGAGAGATCAGGAAAACATACATTTGTTATTACTATATAGACATTATCTTGCAAATTCTATCTCACCAGAGTCGCCAGCTGTTTTTATATGCAATAATATTCTGATATTTGTCTATGATGCATTTTTGCTATTTGCTATTCAGAAGCGAGATCGAGCTACAGCATGCAGAACATGAAAGCACAATAATCCGCGCAAGATGTGTGCGCGTGCTCTAATATGGACCGCAACTAGACAAGCAAATTACACTTTGTGCTTCGGGTGCACGTCCAAGCGATCATATACACACAAAATATGTTAAAATGGCCAGCTTGGAGAGTGTTCACTTGAACACAGTTTATGTCTTAAGTGGACGTGAACAGTTGGGAGAAAATCCGATGTGTGTCAATATATATTGTTTTAAAGTGATAGCAGTGACTGGTGCTTGGGCCATAAATGTTAATAAAACAAAAAAATGCAAAGAGAAAATCACTCTAGTGGAGTACATGTGGAGCTGGGGAAGGTGGAGGGTTTCAGAGGAACACTGAAAGCGCGCTGCAATGCTCATGCGAATTCTAATCAGCCATTTAAATGTGAAGCAGCAAGCTCATTGGCTGCGTATGCAACATGAACCAATCAGCTTGTGACAAGTCGTTTAGTGCTAAGAATATCATCAGTTACGTTAAGGACCCATAGCCTGCGCCATCTAGAGTTTCATGACAGAACTTGGTATATATCTGGAACATTGAGAGCAAGAAACTAAAACACACAGTAAACTACAATTCTATTGAAATATAAAATTAAATTATGAATGGGAAGAATATCTCCAGAGTGTCAGAGACACAAAGCAAAGACAGATTCTGGCCAAGTACAGGCCCAATGAGCACAGTCTAGCCATCGAGACCGGCAGACACAAAAAGAGCTGGTTACGCAGAGAGCAAAGAGTGTGTGCTCACTGTCAGACAGGAGAGATCGAGACAGAGATGCACTTCCTACTTCACTGTTACAAATTTAATTCAATAAGAGACCTATACATGAATACATTCACAAACATCATAAAGAAGTTTACAGTCATGACTGAAGAGGAACAAATCAAGACAGTACCAGGAGAGGGACAGACAGCAGCACTGGCTGTGAGAAATGTATGGATGTGCCACAGCCTGAGAGACCGCAGGTGAATATGTGTAGTGTGTGTATTGTATCTGACCCCAGTGTGTTTCTCTACTGTACACCACAGTGACCCTCAGCATGTGTGTGATTATATGTTAAACACTGTGGTATCAAATGTTCACACATGTTCTAATTTGTTACACTTTTTATTTAAGTTTAAATTGTTATAATGTTTTCATTGTTATTATGTTTCTCCACATATATTCTAAGCTTTGACAATATTGGATTTTTCACAGTCATGCCAATAAAGGAATTTTGAATTGAATTAAATTGAATTAAGAGAGAGAGAGAGAGAGTAAGTGAGCTTCTGCGAGAAATGGCTTCATAAAGAGCTGTTGGACGGAGATGAAGATGTGTGTGATCTGAAGAAACTGCAAGACAAAAAAATATTGAATTACAATTACATTACAAAACGTTTTTAAAAGCATGGTAAGTGTTGTGCTACTGTGCTTTAACTACAAATAACGTCACCACAGTAAAACTACAGTTACTATGGTAAAAATATGGTAAGTGTTGTGGTCACTGGGCATTCACTAACAGGATCGAGTAACAAACCATAAAAAAAAAAAATTAACACACCTGTACAGTGACGTTCGGTGCAGTGTTGGGTCACTGGTATGTTTTGTTGAATCAAACTACAATAAGTAATCATTTATTTATTGAACATCTTATTTCTGGGATCAATATATAGGATATTAATGAAATTAACCCCTCTATGTTAAATTGTCCCAAATGGACAGACACAATCAGCTGCGTGTGTCGTGGAGCAAACAATGGTCTTCTTCAAAGTTGTCAATAAAGTTCAAGAAGCAGAGTTCTAGATGTCAAAATAAGACTTTATTGAACAAAGCAACAAAGCCGAGATGACAGTCTTTGTCCGATCGGGCATCTTTCTTACCAAACAAATAGTAATCCAATTTTATTGGTTTCGCCTGTCTGGTTTGCCACAATTAATTCATACCCCTCCTGGCACATCTTTTAATTGTGGAATCCGGCCAAATCTGCCATTTTTAAAATAGCTTTTTATTTCACCGTCTCTGATTGGTTGGAAGTATCCCAATAGGACATACATCAAACTTGTTTGTGTTGTACTTGTCATACTGGGGAAATCACCCAAATTTCATTGGTTCATTTAAGTTCACTGGTACAGTCCAATGGAAAACACCTGTACTGCCCTATGGTAGGCACCAACGACTCGCAATATGCATTAAGACATCCAGTATTGAAATAATCATATCATATTGATCAGTCTACTGATTTTTGTGAATAGTTATACATCATACTTTCAGTAAAATAGTACAATACATATATTCTTTGAAAACAAAAATACCAATACGAGTGCTACTGGTTAGATAATTAATGCATTAGTATAATAACATCTCATGTGGCATCTTTCTTACCAAAAAATTAGTAATCCAATTTTATTGGTTTCGCCTGTCTGGTTTGCCACAATTAACTCATACCCCTCCTGGCACATCTTTTAATTGTGGAATCCGGCCAAATCTGCCATTTTTAAAATAGCTTTTATTTCACCGTCTCTGATTGGTTGGAAGTATCCCAATAGGACATGCATCAAACTTGTTTGTGTTGTATTTGTCATACTGGGGAAATCACCCAAAGTTCATTGGTTCATTTAAGTTCACTGGTACAGTCCAATGGAAAACACCTGTACTGCCCTATGGCAGGCACCACAATATGACTCACAAAATGCATTAAGCACAATATGCATTAACGATCAGTCTATTGATTTTTGTTCGCTTAACATTCAACAATACAATCCACATATCAATACAATTAACATATCACATCAAATAAATACTTAATACATTCATCCCTCCTAAAAACAATGCAGTCCTACCTTTTGTTCAAGAGACTTATTGCATATGGCACAAAAGTTTGATTATATATTGCTTTAGTTGCCTTCAGTGTCCTATAACGGCGCCCAAATGGTAACAATTCGAAGGCATAGTTCAGAGGGTGTGTTATATCTCTATTTATAACCAAAGCTTTCCTCCTAACTGTCATATTATACTGATCAATTGATTTTTGCTTAGACTCTATTATTTTACTTGCCATCCTTATCACTACCATGATCATAATACCATGGTATTTTTAGGTACCTTAAAGTACCATGTACATACCGTGGTTTATTAATATAGTAATCATGCAGATCTATGATATCCAGTATATCAAGATATTACCAGCTGATGTACCACAGTAATATCACAGAACATTCTGTAGGGGAGCCACTACCTTGATACAACAGTTTATTAAGGTCACCATAGTTTTATTTATTCATTTTATATATTATTTTACAGGCAACCTCAGTTTGTCGGGGTGGAGATGAAAGGGAAAAAAGCATGAATATTTATGAAGAGTTGAACATAAATCATTTATTGAACATGCATCATATATTTACATTACAAATATCTCATTATAGCATATAGATTTCAAAAATTGAAAAACAAATAATAAAAAATAGTAATTATTTTAATCATTTTATATTATTATATAATCAAATCATTATTTGAATCTTGTATTTCATATTAAGAGTGTAAATTCATTTATTATTATTGACAGGTGTGATGATCAGTGGACTTGAGTTTTCACCTTCATCATTAAAGCATGGGCTAAATAATGGATAGAGTTTTTCAGTGAAAGACTGACCAGTGAAAGAGTAGATATGAGAGCTGGACTCCACATCATAAAAAGAGACCAAACCCTCCTCATAATCCACAAATACACCGACCCGCTGCGGCTTCACTCTCAGAGACAGAGAGACAGGAGGACTAGAGAGAGCCTCATATTCATTCCCGTCCCTCAGCCACACAGTCCATTGTCCATTCCTGGGACTCACTGTGATGTCTCCCTTCCTGTTAATGGATTCTCTGGCCACTCCTAAATCCCACTCAGTCTTTCCCTTCACCTGCACCTCAAAATAAAATTTCCCTGAGGAGAATCCCTCCTTTCCCAAAACATTTACACAGTAATCAAATCTCTCAGGTTTGTCTGGGAGTTTCTGATCAATGTCTCCATCTCTCACTTGTTTTCCATCATCAGACAGGATAAGATCAGGATGAGCTGTATCAGGATCCAGAGTCACATCCACTGAGAAAACAAAAACTGAGAATATAAATCTCAACTTCACAATACAGATATTTTGTGATGCTGATGTTTTTTTAGATTTAATCCAGTGTGTAATCAGATTGTAGTGCAGTAATGAAGATGTGAGTGTATGAATGTAAACTAGTGTAGTGCAGACAGCACGCTGTACCTGCATACTGCTGCATCCACTTCAGCTCTGTAGAGACACATGGCAATAATACATAATCAGATCCTAATATTATATTTAAAGAATTGTGTACATCATCAATTTTCTATCTGAATAATGTATGTATTGATCTACCAGTTTGTGTGAGTTTCTCATCTATAGTGTCCTTCAGTTGCGTCAGAGCTCTCCTCAGAGTCTCCAGACTCTCATGAGTCTTCATACTGATCTCAGGCCAGTTCCTGGTGTTTCTAGGGCTGCACAGGGATGAGTGAATCTACAGCAGGAGAGAGGAGAAATCCTTCAGCATGGGGAGTGTTCTGGTGTCATATCCTGCATTATCATTGATCAGAGAGACCATGTTGACTGACCTGTTGGAGGTGGAGGTTATCTTCAGTGTGTGAGAGCTGCTCCAGCTCAGTGTTTCTCATCTTTAGCTCAGTGATCTCCTGCTCCAGATCTTCAATCAGCTCTTGCTCCTGTTTCTCTGCTGCTTTCTGCTGCCCCTCCATCATCTCCAGCAGTTCAGTCTGATATCTCTCAATGGAGCGGATGAGATCAGTGAAGACCTCGACATGAGCTGCTTTCTCCTTCTCTGTGTTTCTCTGGTCAACCAGGACAGTCAACAAATTATTATCAGTGTTTGCTAACACAAGAATCAGTGTTACTGTTGCTCATACTTCAGTGTTTTTAAGGGGGTTCAAACTTTCTCAACTGAAGTATAAACTTCATCCTGCACCGTTTGCACTGAAGGATTCCTCAGATCATATGTCTTTCAATCATGTTGAGGAGAGGTGTGATATTACTTTAGTAATCAGGAAATCACAGCCATGTCGATATTCAGACCAACAGTGTGATTGCAAGTGTGCGACAATAAAACAAGAAGTTACTATTAAGCAACTTAAATTTTTGACAAATTATTGTCAGTTGCCTTGTTTGTATTTGTTTGACCATCGAAAATACTAGTTTCAAACAAAAGTGCAACAAACTGTAGTGCTGATTCATTCCTGCTGTTAAATGAATCATTTAAGCAAATTATTCAAAATCAATGACTTAGCCACAAAGACAGTAATTTGTCGCCACCTACTGGTGTAACAATGTAATAATAATAATAATAATAATAATAATAATGATAATAATAATAATACGTTTATTTTATATAGCGCCTTTCTGCAAACTCAAGGTCACTTTACAATATTATAAAAAATAAACATGACAGCAGACAGAAAAACAATACAGATAATCATAAAATATATACCATGAATCAGATCATACAGTCAGAGATCAGACAAACAAGAAAGGAAAAGATATGTTTAAGGTGGATTTTGAAATCATGTAATAATAGGAGTGTTTGGGAATAGAGTTCCAGAGTGTGGGGGCAGAGATACAAAATGCCCATCCATCAAACGATGCTAACTTGTGCCGTGTGACAGCAAACCAGTATCAGAAGATCTTAGAGTGCGAACTGGGGAGTAGGTATGAATGAGATCGGAAATATACAGGGGGGCAAGACCATGAAGTGCTTTGAAGGTGATGAGGAGTATCTTGTATTGAATATGAAAACGAATGGGTAGCCAATGAAGTCTGTGTAGGATGGGAGTAATGTGAGAAGATTTCTTTGAAAAAGTGAGAACCCTAGCTGCAGAGTTCTGAATATATTCGAGCTTATTTATTGTTGTGTTTGGTAGACCATAGAAAAGAGAATTACAGTAGTCGAGTCGAGAAGTAATGAAGGCATGAACCAGTCTCAGAATCGTTGATATTTAAGAAGGGATGTAAACAAGTGATATTACGGAGGTGAAAGAAGGCATACTTTGTCAGTGAAGAAATGTGAGGAAGGAATGAGAGAGAAGAGTCAAAGATTATACCCAGGTTTTTAACATTGGTGGAAGGTCGAACCAAGACTCCAGCAATGGTAACATTGTCGACAAAGAAATGAGCTACATTTTTTGGTGAACCAACAAAAAGAAAATCGGTTTTTATCAAGTGCTGAATTTGAGAAAGTTACTGGTCATCCAAGCATTTATATAATTAATACAAGCCAATATGGAGTTGGTGGGAAAATGAGAATTGTGTTGAGAATGGATGTAGAGTTGGGTGTCGTCTGCATAGCAATGGAAGTTGAAGCCACGATGATGGATAATGTTACCCAATGGGAGCATGTAGATAATGAACAGTAAAGGCCCAAGAACAGATCCCTGGGGAACACCGTGAGAGACGCGGTGGAACCGGCGTCAGCTTTCTGTCATTCAGCAAGTGTGTGTGTCAATCGCAATTTGTCTGTGAGTCGTATTTAGTGTTGTTTGTCCACTTATAAGCTCCATTATGTCAAAGCTTCAGTCAAAAGAAGCATTTGGGCGTTCAGGCAGCGTTCAGGCTGTGTGTTCCTCCCTGTCCGTGCTATATTTCGGGTGGGGACACACACAGTTTGTGTGTTGTCTGCTTGGGAGCGAAGCACGCAGAGTCAGCTCTTGAGGGCTTTCGCCAAGGCGGAGCAGCGGCTGTGCTCGTGGGTTTCGCATATGGATCCGGTGGAGGGAGAGTAGCCGGGCGAGTCCCTATCTTCTTCCTTAACCACCAGATCCGGCGCCCGCTCTCGGGGTTTCGGAAGCCCGCGCTGCGGTCCTTCCCCCCCGGGGAGAGGGTGCGATGCTCCGCCTGTCTTTCTGCGAGGAGATTGATACGGGGCATCAGTTACACAAGCATATTATGCCTAATATTATACAGTAATGAGCAGCATTAATGGGGAGCGGATCACGCGCAGTTGGCTCTCGAGGGGCTGATTGTGCTTTTCCCACTGTTAGGGCACTGAGCTAGCTGCTCTAAGTGTACCAGAGGCCAGTTTCATGAGACTGGTTCACTTAGGAGGTCACCTGGCGGTGTGGGAGCCCCTGCCAAGCGTGCTTCATTGGGTCCTGCCCCGAGCAGGATCTGGTCTAGTCTTCCTAGCAGACGAAGCGGGTCTGAGGGCCGTCGTTTTCAATAGGAGACTTCAGCTATGAGAGTCCTGATGCTGTGGCTCAGGACCTCGGAGGGCAGGCCCCTCTGGGGAAGAGCGGTGTACACCGCATTACACGGTGCCCGTCTCTCCTCAGTACCCTCAGGAGATCAGTCTGCCAACCCTGCTGGTGTTCCAGGGCACAGCGGTCTCCGGCAAGCGCTTCTATCAGTTACCGCCCGGAAACGTAGAGGTACTAAGAGGCTCGCGACCTCCACGGAGGTCTCTAGAGCAGCAAGTACGGCCATCCCCTGCCGGTTCGCCACTTCAGGGCACCGAGCTAGCCGCTCTGATTACACCAGAGGTCAGTCTTGGTTCTTCTCTGCCTCGGTTCAATGGGGTTACCCCCACACTAGTGGGTCCCGAGCAGGCTCTGGTAATGGAATAAGAAGTAAACACTCTCTTGAAGAAGGAGGCCATCGAGGTGGTCCCTCTGTGGGATTCGACCACGATGCAGGCACGTCTGTCCCCTGCTCGGCTCGAGTCGATCCTCACGGCAGTCAAGAGAGTGAGAGAAGGTCAGTCACTCACTGTCAAGCAGTTTCAGAGACTGCTGGGTCTGATGGCAGCTGTGTCCAATGTGATACCTCTTGGTCTGCTGTACATGAGACCCCTACAGTGGTGGCTCACGACCAAGGGGTTCTCCCCGAGGGGAAACCCGCTTCGCATGCTCAAGGTCAGTCTGTGGAGTGGTTGCCATCTCAGTGGCACATCAATTGGCATGTTTCTAGCTTTGAAACACTTTCTCCCGGACCTAAGAGATCACCATGTGTTGGTGCGCACCAACAACACAGCGGTGGTCTCTCATATCAACCACCAAGGAGGTCTGCGTTCACGCCCCCTGTACAGGCTGGCGCACCAGATCCTTGTGTGGTCCCAGGGCAAACTCCTTCCTCTGAGAGCAGTTCACATTTCTGGTCATCTCAATGTGGGAGCAGACATCCTGTCGAGGCAGGGGCCAAGACCCGGCGAATGGAGGCTTCACACCGAGGTGGTGAAGCAGATATGGAGATTTCTGGTTCTCTCTGACTCATCCAGCTCCACTGGGGCTGGATGCCATGGTACAGACGTGGCCAAGGCTTCCTCTGTACGCCTTTCCCCTGATCGCTCTGCTCCTGAGAGTTCTGGAGAGAGTGTGCCGGGATGGAGTCCGGCTGCTGTTAGTAACCCCGTTCTGGCCGGGCCGAGTATGGTTCTCGGACCTGATTTCTCTTCTCGACGTTAGGAGGGACCCGTTAGGAGGGACCTCCTCTCACAGGCGGAGTGCACGATATTCCACCCCCGCCCAGAGCTGGAAGTTATGGGTGTGGCCTCTGAGGGGGCACAACTTGTAGCTTCCGGTCTCTCAACCGAGGTTGTTGAGACCATCCTCCAATCCAGAGCTCCCTCAACGAGGAAACTGTATGCCCTGAAGTGGAAACTTTTCACTTCCTGGTGCAGAGACCGCCAGCTCGACCCAGTTAACTGCCCAGTTGGTACAGTGCTGGAGTTCCTGCAGGCCCATCTCTCCACAGGGTTGACCCACTCCACGCTTAAGGTCTTCGTGGTGGCCATTGTGGCCTACCGCGCCCCTATTGGGGGCCAGTCAGTGGGCAGACACCCCCTGGTTTTACGTTTCCTCCGCGGTGCACTGAGGCTGAGGCCTCCGGCCAGAGAAGCTTATGCTAAGCGGTGGATCAGGATGCTATTCCATAACCTCGAGTCCTCTGATCTCCCCTCTCCTTTGGGTGTTAAGACACTCTTTTTCTGAAGTTGGCCTTTGGGTGGGATGTCCCTGCCTACTTTGTCAGGTGCCTACCTGCTTTCTGCGCCACTCCTGGCTCCGTTCTCTCACTTTAGCTGAGCTCTTCCACACTAGACTTAAGGATTTGTAAATCTGGCGGCATGGGCATTCTCGTCTCCTTTGGGGGTCAAGACTCACTTTTTCTGAAGTTGGCCTTTGGGTGGGATGTCCCTGCCTACTTTGTCAGGTGCCTACCTGCTTTCTGCGCCACTCCTGGCTCCGTTCTCTCACTTTAGCTGAGCTCTTCCACACTAGGCAGGGATTTGTAAGTCTGGCAGCTTGGGCATTCTTGTTCCCATAGCGTTTCGACGCAGCTCGAGTTCCTGAACGGGAACGTCTCCAGGTTACGCATGTAACCATGGTATCCCCTCAGGGCCATACTTCCGGCATCCCTGTCAGCGCTTGCATCATTCCTAGAAGCTGACGCCGGTTCCACCACATGTGCTTTTAATCTTCCTGGTCATTACATCACCCCGCCCGTGACGTCTTGCCCATCCATTGGACTGATTACACATGTGATTCAGAACGTGGTCACGCTGAAGGCATTCCCATAGCATTTTGACGCAGCGTCTCGTTGCCTTCGGGGAACCATGGTTACATGTGTAACCTGGAGACGTTTTCCTGTAAAGGCATTCTAGACGACGACCAGTAGTTTTCAGTTTGCGAAGTGCAGGGATAAACCAGGGAGACGTATGTGTAGAAGAAACAAGTCTACTTTTAAGGGGGGCGGAGAGATATGTTTGTATGGATTCAGAAAACAGTAATGGATTGATAGAATTAAGGTTACGGTAGGTTATGGTAGATTTCACCCTAAGGTGGGGGGAGGCATTTCACAGTTTAGTTTGATGAAGAGGTGATCAGAAAGTCCAATCTGAGAGCCAAGCACAGAAACAGTATGTAGACCAGCAGTGCAGACAAAGTCCAGTATGTAACCTTTTAAGTGCGTAGGAAAATCAATATGCTGTACGAGATTGTAACATTCAAACACTGACATGAGTTCACGGGAATCTGCACAGTCACTATCAACATGTGGTGAAATCACCAAGTAAGATAACAGAAGAAGACATGACACAGGAAAGGGTTAACAGTTCATGCAGTTCAGTGAAAAATGTTGACATTGGTTTGGGTGGACAATACAAGAGAATTACAAGCATTGGAGATGTACCAGAAATTTTGAGAACTAGGTATTCAAAAGTTAAAGTCACATGAAGGTCGATGGTATTGACTGGGATATTTCTGCGATAGACAGCAGCCAGACCACCACCCCTAGATGTCAAACGAGGTTTGGACAGGTAGTTGTATCCAGAGGGAGTTAGGAGATTTAGGTGGAAATAGTAGTTAGGAATTTGTTATGTTTCAGTGAGCAGTAGGAAGTCTAGGTTTTTCTCAGTTAGTAACGTGCAAAGCACAGTAGCCTTCAGAAAGAGTAACCTTCAGAAAGAGTAACTGTAAAATACCCACCACTAAAACACAGGGTGCTTCTCAAAACTTCAAAGGGCTCTTCTGAAGGGGTTAAAGTGATGTACACTTTTCACTCCCATGATTCATGTTTAATTTGTGACACAGATGTTGTAAGAGGACACAGAAGTGTGTTATAAAGGAACTGGTTTTGGTCCCTACACCCTTCATTCCTTTAAAGCTATCACTCTGGAGGTTAACCCCTTCAAAAAGATCATGGCATAGGGATGAACCCTTCAGAATGGAACACAACCACCCAACTAAACTAATGCATCTAAATTATATATAATAAATATTTACATTTATTTCATTACATTATTTTAAACTCACTTTTCTGACTTCTGCTGAGTGTTTGATGTCTTGAATCTTCTTGATTGTGTTCTGGATCATCAGCTGCACGTCTTTCTGTGTCTTCATCAGTTCAGTCTATAGAGAGAACAACACAGACACATTTATCATAACACAAATTAAACATAAATAATGTTTTCATAATGACCTTTTATTTCACAACAGGTCTTCTTGATTCTGTCCTGGATCACCTGCTGCACGTCTTTCTGTGTCTTCATCAGTTCAGTCTATAGAGAGAACAACACAGACACATTTATCATAACATAAATTAAACATAAATAATGTTTTCATAATGACCTTTTATTTCACAACAGGAAATAAAATCTGATTCCATGAGCCCTTTAAAAGTATAACTTCTACCTTTTTCTCTTCACTCTTCTCTTCTATAGGAACAGTGTTGTGGTTCTTGTGGTCTTTCACAGAGCAGATCAAACACACACATGTCTGATCATCTCTACAGAACAGCTCCAGAGGACTATCATGTTTCTGACATATATAGTCCTCCAGATTACTCACAGGATCCATCAGTTTGTGTTTCTTCAAACCTGCCACTCTCAAATGAGGCTCCAGGTGAGTTTCACAGTAAGAGCTCTGACACACCAGACACGACTTCAGGGCGTTCAGCTTTCTTTCCTCACAGATGTCACACAGAACTTCAGGCTTTTTCTCAGGAGTTTTCTTTTTATAGTGAACAACGAGCTCTCTGAGTGTGGTATTAATCTTGAGATCAGGTCTTTGCTTGAATGTTTCTTTACAGTATGGACAGCTGCAGGTCTGGCTGTTGTCCCAGCACTTATTCAGACAGGTCTTGCAGAAGTTGTGTCCACATGGAGTGCTGACTGGATCAGTGAACACGTCCAGACATATAGAGCACTGAAGCTCCTCAGTCAGTGAACCACTGGAGGATGACATACCTAGATGGAGAAATGATGATAGCAACCTGCTCTACTAGTGTAAAGACAAAATCTTGTTGATAGAATGTGCAGAGCTTGAATCTAGACAGTGAGTGGCTACTTTTATAAAGATACAATTTAAATTTGGGTTATTGACTCACATGGATGATCATCAGTTCTCCCTCTTCTGTTTTCATGTCTTTTTGATGACGTCAGGAAAGACTCTTCTGATCTTGCTCTCTTCATGCCTTTTTAAGACAAAAAAAAAAAAAAAAACTCAGAGTGAGGAACTGCTGGTTATATTAAAGGAAAAGTACAGTATAAATCTGTTATTTTGTTCTTTTTGATTTATGTAAATGTGATTTTCAGTTCTGTCTGTTCCGTCTGTCTGCACGTCATTTATTTCTTGTTTCTTTAGAAACACCAGACTTTGCTTTTCAACCAATCAAATGACATACTTTTAATATAATTCTGATATCATTTCAGTGCAGTAATCAACTAAAGCATTTAGTGAGTATTTGACACGCTTAAACCTGCTTCTGTTCAGCTAATTCCAGTCTGACATAAACCCTACTAAACCAGACCAGATCCATTAGAAACCTGTTCAAGACAATCTCTCTTATATTTCTATCACTTACCTGTGAGTATCAGGTGTGTCCACAAGCGTCTTTGAACGATTCAGTATTCTGCTGTTTGAAGAGTTTGATCGTTTCAGGAGTCCATATTGTTTCTGATCAAGTTAGTTTCACTTTCTCGGAGTCTCTCACTGAACTACAGTGATGTCAGAGCTCTTCCTGTTTTTACACATTTAAATCTGTCCCTGTATTCGGTGTGTTTGTTCATGTGTTTCTGTTTGTATTGGGACTGATGTTTCTGTCAGCTCATGAAGAAGAGATTTCAGCAAAAGCTTGATTGTTTGGCAACATTTGTGAAGAGTTTGTTCGTAAATCTAGCAACAAAATTACTAAATTGGCAACAAAATGCTGAACAACATGCCTTCAATACTGTAAATACACAGGAAAACGTTTCATACATGCTGAATTGTTAATGTATTTATAATATAATATAGTGAATGTAATGAAATGAATGACGCCGAAGACACTCTGAAGACTAAAATTAGTAAGATCAGTACAAAGGTCTTTTTGAGATTAATGAAAGTGTTTTTGGATTAAGTTTGGTCAGTCACCGGTATTTGTACTGATCAATGTTTAAAAATTTCAGCTGTTGAATTAAACTACAGTAAGTCATCATTCGATGACTTAAATGATGAGTAACTTTACAGTCATCACTGATTACTGAACATGTTAATTCTAGGTTCAATCTATAAGGATATTAATGAAACCCCTCTATGTTAAATTGTCCTAAATAGACAGACACAATCAGCTGCAAGTGCAATTGGTTAGATAATTAATGCATTAGTATATTAGTATATTTAGTTGTTTACTCCCAAGAGTAAAAGGATTAGCACATTTACTGCTGCTTGTTAAGTCAATCATCACTATTATAATTGTTCATAGTTACCCTTAGTGATTTGAACACTCAGTATTAAAGTATCAACAGCACAATAAACCCATGAATTTCCATTAAAGCAGTAAAAATGGTCATATGAGCTCAATTCACAGCACGTGCAGAGGCACACACATTAATGACAAATTTAAACATAAAGTGACCAATGAACACAGAAATGAAACTGGTGTTTACTGCCCCCTAGTGGACACAGTGATTACAGCATGACACCCACAACTGCTGAAGCCACATGATGATGAGGCTAAAATGTCTGAAAAACACGTTCAGAATTAAGCAGGACTACAGGTGATTAAAATGAATTACGTGATTAATGTTGTTGCACTGTACCTGATGGACTGTTATGCTGTATTTGGAGTAAGCTGGAACACATTCACATTTGCAGTCCCTCTAGTTCACCCCCAGAGGTCATTATTGGCTTTCCCCTCTTATTAGGGGTTTGACTTGGATTTAAATTAAATTAAATTAAATTTATGCATTTAGCAGACGCTTTTATCCAAAGCGACTTACAGTGCATTCAGGCTATACATTTTTTTTTTAGCAGTATGTATGTATGATTTACATTAATTTACTCCCAGATCAGAGAAATTGTTTATTTTGACTCATGTATGTCACATTATATAATAATATTGGTTTTAGTGAATGTGTATATGAGCTCCTTATGTATTCAGTCTGAGACGTTACAGAGACACTGCATGCTGATATTGTTATAAGTTATTCATCAAAACAATATCCCTTGTGATGAAAAGTCAATTTTAATATTATTTAACACTTTGATTTTCCCTTAAGTTCTATACTTCACATTATTTTCTTTTAAATAAATAAAAATAAATTATTTTTAAATATAGTCTATATCTGTACTATACAGGTGTACTTTGTATGCACACTGAAAACAATTTTCACTCAGAAATTGTAAGTACATTTCACAATTAATTACAAAGAACCAGCAAGTAACGCACTGAATTAAATGTGAAATGTTGAAGTAATAGTATTTCCTTGTAAAAGACAATCCAATACAATCATGTTTTACAGTGCAGTGTTGAGTTATGAATCATGGCAATAAAGCTTTGTTGACTCTGATTAACAGTTTGACGAGAAATGCTGAGTTTTCTTCCTGTTTTTTTTTTTGTTTTGTTTTTTTATGGAAAACATCTAGTAGTTATAGTTGGAAAGTGATCAGGGTGTCATTGTAAGAGAGAGCAGTAAAAGTGTAATAACAGTTTAAGGATACAATCCATCATGCCGGAGAGACAGACAGACTGAGACTGAGATCTCTTTCTCAGGTCATCATTTTGTGTTGATTAGATGATAAATGCTCATTCATTAATATTAGTGGATGAAAGCTGGGATGATTTATTGCTGCCTGGGTCTGAGATGCGAGTTTGTTGGTCACTCAAGCGTTGCAGCCGAGGATTGAGTGTGTGTTTGTGTCGAGTCGTGCCACATGAACAATGATGGTAAACCTGAAATCATCCCGATGAAAAAAACAGCTCAATAAACAGAATATCTAACATCATGATGATTATTTACAACAATTTTGCTATGGTTGAGAGTTTGTCTTCAAAGACAACATAACAAACAAATATCACATAAAACAAATGTCCTTCTACACTGTAAAAATATTTCTATATTAGTGGTGAAAAAGACTGATAATGACAAAATCAAATCATATTTGGTCTAGTATGTCACGCCCATGGACTGTCTGTGTGTGTTTTTCTCCCCACATGCTCCCCGTGACCCAGTTTCTCCCATGTGTGATTGTCTCATTTGGTTCAGATGTGTCTTGTTAATTACCTAGTTAAGTCCTGTATTTAAAGTGTTGTCTGCCCTGTGTTGCTTTGTCCGGTGTTAAACGTTTCGATGTGCTACGTGTGTCTCCAGCCTGCCCTGTGTTTCCCTGCGTTTGGATTATTAAAGACTGTTGTTTATGATTATCCCTTGTCTCCGCGTTCCGTGCTCCTCTCTGTAGCAATCGTGACAGAACACCGGACCGACCGACTGGACTGAGCTGGAGGGAAGCTATCATCTAGTGTCTGGAGAGCGTCCATCCCCAATCCAGAGCACAGCCAGACCCAGAGCCCAGCCCACCATCTCCCTGCTGTGCGGAGCTCAAGCCCAAGCCCACCGATGATGGAGAGCCCGAGCCCGCCGCGGCCGATGAGCCATCGCCGAACGGTGCGACAGAGCTGTGGATTGCCGCGGAGCCGGAGCTACAAGTAAGCTGTCTTATCTTGAGTCCCAGTCATTGAAACTAAAAATAAACTTGTTTTATACTTGAAATGCTTGAAAGTTCTGACTACAGTGGAGATCAAAATTAGAGAAGATTTTCCTAAACAATTTTCTACATTTCAAGGTCATTGCTTAGTCCTATTTAAAATTATTCTAACAGGAGTGGAAGGGCAGTTTCTTAAGTATATTTAATAAATTAATTGTATTCTGAAGCACAGTATAAAAAACCTAAATGAGATATTTGAAAAAGAACACTGATCAAAATCAGAGAACACTTACAGTTATCTCCAAGTTATTGGTGTTAATCTGGCACCTGGTGCTAATTTCCAAAAACCCTATTTAACTGGCAGCATTCCTCTAATTTTCACTGAGATTGCAAGATAGCGGGCCGCTCTAAAGTGCCTGAAATCCTACAACAGGAGGTAGATGAAGGCTAAAGGGACGACACTTTCAGCCACTGCAAGAGAAGCTGGTCGTTCTAAATCTGTGATTTCTAGAATATTGTAGCTTTACAGTAACACTAATTAATTCAAGTCCCTAAATGCAAGAGAACATAGGATAATGTGGAGATGCTCAATGGGGAATCGGTTCAGCACTGCAGCTGGAATTGCTCACAAGTTCAGCGCTGATCAGGGTATGGATCTATCTCGGCACGTTTAAGAGAAGTCCGACTGAATGTACACTATAGTATGCAGTGACCAAACCTCTCATCAGCAAAAAGAATCAAAAGGCTAGACTCACCTTTGCTCCGGAGCATGTTGTGTGGAGAGAGAAGAACTGGTCTAAAGTTCACTTTAGTGATGAGAGCAAGTTTAATTTATTTGGGTCAGATGTTCGGCGCCGAACTGAGGAAAGACTGAACCCTGAGTACACAAAGAAGTCAGCAATATGTAGTTCATTCCCTGCAAGCATCTCCCAATCAGCCTGCAATTTTCATGCAGGACAATGCCCCCTGTCACACTGCAAAAGAGGTAAAGCAGTTCCTTGAAGCTAAGAACACTGAAATAATGAAACGGCCGGCCCAGAGTCCTGATCTAAACCCGACTGAAAATATCTGGAAAATCCTTGGTGACAAAGTTATGGCTAAGAAACCCAATACAGTCACCGAACTGTGGAAGAGAGTGGAAGAAGAGTGGATCAAGATCATATCAGCGCAGTGTGAGAAACTAGTGATGTCCTGCGGAAGTCATTCAAATCAAGAGCCTCTACACTTCCTACTCATTTCTGACAGCTGTAACCCTCCAAAATTTTAGTTGTAATCTTTTTTGGTGCTGCAGTGGTTACTGTTCTCTAATTTTGATCACTGTGTTTTCCACAAAATAAAGGTTTTTGTTGAAATGCCTTGGATATTTTGTCAAACATGTTAATATAACGGTGGTATACCTACAGCTAATATTCCTTCAAATTTTGAGCAATGAAGATTAACAATATTTAAAAAAAAAAAAAAGTATTTATAGATTGTTCTCTAATTTTGATCTCCACTGTAAATGTGTCACTGAGCCAAAGAAATAAAAAAAATATATACACAAACTTAAGTAACACAGAAGTAACACAAACTCACAAAATGAAAATACAAACACAAATTAATTAGGAGTGTCCCTGTTTCAGTCTGTTCAGCCTCAACTGCAGATAAACTATTACATGCTCGTTGTGACAGCAATGATATTTCCTCACTAATAATATATTTTAAAGCAGGAGTTTTCAGTCTTTAGATGCCACAGACTATCAAATATGATCATACTTGTGCAATATTTTCATGTATAAAAAGACAATTTATACTGTGAAAAAATTATATTATTTAATTTGAATTAGCATTACTTAATAAATTAATTACATGAATTTAAACGTGCAAAATATTATTTGGGAAAAAGAGTTCTATTAAGTTACATTATTGCATTTTTTTATATTTTAATACATTTAATTAATTAATTTAAAAGTGTAGCAACCATGTTTTTTGGCGTTCTGATTGCTATTTGTATAACCACAGTTGTACAATGGCTAGTGTAGCAAAACCATGGTTAATTTGTGGTTACCATGATTTAACTATAGTAACCATGTTTTTATTTATTTATCTATTAATAATAAAACCATGGTTAATTTTCGTAAGGGAAGTTGTAAAAGTAATTAGCCAGCTTAACGTTTCACAGTTACAGTAATTGTGTATTTTGTCAGCTTATTTAGACTACTAATATCCCAAAAAGCTATGGAAACATATGATCAGGATGTTAAAATAAACAAAAATCTCACTTTTCAGAGTAGACACTGATATGTCCCAGCCAGGTTCGTCACTTTGTTGCGGTTCCCTTAAACATTTCCGATGTGGTCTGTGCGTATTTGCAGTTTGTTTCTGTATTCTTGCAGCGCATGTGTTGTCAAACTGATTTTTCTATTTGCATGTGTTTTTTCATTCGCAGCGTGTTGAGCTCTCTCGGCCACCGTACATGATGTATCACAGTGCTAATATCAACATTTTGGGGTCACATGGCTATTAAGAGGAAACATGAAAGCTGCTTAACATGTGTTGTTAGTTAATTTTTCAAAAGAAACGTTTACTAATGGAGACGCATTAAAGCATGGCAAAGGCTTTGTGTCAAAAATGGATTGTATTTAACATGTCTGTTAGTAAAGCGACTCTTCCAGTTTTGCAGTTCAGGCCGAATATTTCATCATGCTAATGTTCGTCTCCAAACGCACCTCACTGAAGGACTCGGAGCCTGTCCTCACCTTTATCGTTTGACAAATCTCTCCCCTCTCTCTCCTTCTCTTTCCGAGTAAGTGAAGTAATTTCCCCCCGCGCTGATGATAAATGATCAGCCGGTCCTCTTGATGCCCTTCCAGTCCTCACAGCCTAATTAAAGAAAACATTTCATGATTGCCTATTTTTCCTCATGCGTGACAACCTATTATTCTTTCTGCTACCTGATTAGGGCTTTATTATGCGGAGATGTAGATTGATTTAACAGGGCAGAGTAATAAAGCTGTACTTGCTCTGATTTAAGTAAGGTGCAGGTTGAGTCGGTCACAGTAATTGCTATTGCTGGCTGCTGATCGCGGAGGCAGAGCGGCTCCAGATGAAATTGAATTAGAAAATTAGAAGGTCACTCGGTGAACAACAGGTGCCTTTTTGGGCCGAGCTCTTCTCGATGGCGCTGTCAGGAGAGAACATTCGAGCTGCGCCATTGTCCCAAATGATAAATCGTGTCCATCACAATGGCGAATACTGACATATTTCCATCAAAACAAGATTAATCTCTTCATCAGAGCGGACAGTGTGTTGATATAATCGTCGGTAGAAATGGAATGCAAACTGGCAAATTGCTTTTTTTTCTCTCCCCTCTTTCTTCTGTGCAACACAAACTGATTGATTAATTTATTTTTTATTGAATTAAGAATTGAAGGAAACAATTTTCTGCAGCTTTTCTCCAAACTTCAGATTCTGCACATATTTTTAAGCAATCAAGCTGAGAGACATCACCGATGAACCGCTCAAAACTCATCCAACCGCACTGATATCAACACACACATAAATGGACACACATGCACTAAAAGACAAATGAAAAAGTGTGTCAGCCAGGATATATTGTGTATGTATTTGCAGATACATATATTAAACTCAAAATGACAAAAATAAAAATCATAACTCAAAATCAAAATCAGCTAGTTGTTTTATCTAAATATAATGATGTGAACATTGGGGTGAATGTTAAATCATTTCTCTTCGGTTTGAGTCATTTGTGCTGCACTACACTGTAAGTTGTAAATTAATACATTAATTAAGTTTGGTAAAAATTAATGTATGTGTCACGGGCAGGGTGTTCCAGAGACCAGGCAGGAAGACGAAGATGATGAATAAACGGATATTTAATGACTTGACAACAGGGAATTCAGACAGGGTAGACATCCACATTCAGGGTAACATTCACAATAACCGACAAACTCGAATACAAGAGACCGGAACAGATATAGGGCAGATAACTAGGGGCAGACAGGTGAGCACAATGAGGTGATTAACTAATAACGAGAACAGGAACAACCAAATAAGGACACAGAGGGAGAAACCACAATCAACAGTCCACAGGGTAGGGGAAGGCAAAGGGCTGGCAGGCAGACAGACATGACAGGTGGAGGCTCTGGCGGAGGATGGATATCCTGGAGGAGGCCGGCAGACCGAGACCAGGGGGGCGACGAAGGAGGGAGGAGCCAGGGAGGAGACAGGAGGGACCCGGAGCAGGAGGAGCTCAGCAGGACCCAGGCCACAGCCATAACAGCGGCCCACGGTGGAGCCGACGGTGGGAGGAGCCATGGAGGAGGGATGGCTGCCGACTCCAGTGGGCCGACCAATGGCGGCGGAGCAGGTGGAGGTGGAGGAGGAGTCCGAGGCGGAGACGGAGAGCCAACGAGCCAGTGGGATGCCGAGGATCCGGGGGGCCAGGGTGGAGCCGAGGGCTCTGGCGACCGAGGCGAGCCACTGGGTCTACGGACCGAGGCGGAGTCCGGGCCTCGGAGGCTGGAGGCGGAGGTGAGGGAGACTCAGACCACGGCGACGATGGAGGATGGCAGTCCCGCGGGGCTCGCACCGCCATGATGGTGGGCTGAGGGCGAGCAGAGGGGCTGCCAGACAGCGGTGGAGGAGGCTGGAGTGGGTGGGAGGGCATTTTCGAGGAGCGGGCACTGGAGTGAGCTCTTGGGCCGGAGCCCTTCCTGTGCGGAACTGGGGATCAGGAGCCCTTCCTGGGCTTAACGAGAAATCAGGAGCCCTTTCTGGGCTTAACTGGGGGATCAGGAGCCCTTCCTGGGCTAAACGAGGAACCAGGAGCCCTTCCTGGGCTAAACTGGGGATCAGGAGCCCTTCCTGGCTCAACATCCGAGGCGATCCTCCGCTCAGTCGCTTGGCTTCCCTCTGGCTAGCAGATCGCGGCGGGAAATGGCTGTCCGTCATCGGTGGGCTCAGGCTGATGCTCCGTACCGCGGGGAGATCTGGGGATCAGGAGCCCTTCCTGGGCTTAACGAGAAATCAGGAGCCCTTCCTGGGCTGAATTGGGGACCAGGAGCCCTTCCTGGGCTAAACAAGGACTCAGGAGCCCTTCCTGGGCTAAACAAGGAATCAGGAGCCCTTCCTGGGCTAAACTGGGGATCAGGAGCCCTTCCCGGGCTGAACTGGGGATCAGGAGCCCTTCCCGGGCTGAACTGGGGATCAGGAGCCCTTCCCGGGCTGAACTGGGGATCAGGAGCCCTTCCCGGGCTGAACTGGGGATCAGGAGCCCTTCCTAGGCTGAACTGGGGATCAGGAGCCCTTCCTGGGCTGAAC
>NW_015645292.1:672950-673641 GCF_001515625.1 Sinocyclocheilus rhinocerous
CAAATTCCTCCCGAGGACCATCTTCGGACGACCGTGCTCTGCACTCGGCGTTCAGACTTGCCTTATAGAAAGCACAGAGCGCGTCGTCTGGATAGCTGGTGATGTTTGCGACCAACAGGAACAGTCTGGTATGGTCCTCGAGAGTCTTGCCTTCCTGCTCCAGGAGGAGAAGGAGGAATTTGGGGAGAGTGAAGGGATCCATGGGGCAAACACAACGGAAAAAAAAACACTGAGGAAAAACCGGAAAACAAACGGAGGGAAGAACACGGAAGTTAAACTGTTTTTGGGTCGGTTATTCTGTCACGGGCAGGGTGTTCCAGAGACCAGGCAGGAAGACGAAGATGACGAATAAACGGATATTTAATGACTTGACAACAGGGAATTCAGACAGGGTAGACATCCACATTCAGGGTAACATTCACAATAACCGACAAACTAGAATACAAGAGACAGGAACTAATATAGGGCAGATAACGAGGGGCAGACAGGTGAGCACAATGAGGTGATTAACTAATAACGAGAACAACCAAATAAGGACACAGAGGGAGAGACCACAATCAACAGTCCACAGGGGTGTGACATGTACATAGTAGTTAAGGCTAAATCTAATTTATGCTTTAAAGTAGGGTAATCATAGCAGGTTTCATTCATAGTTTGTCCGTTTAAACGTCTGCGTTTAGCTTCAAATGGC
>NW_015645292.1:673894-683015 GCF_001515625.1 Sinocyclocheilus rhinocerous
GGAGCTCCTCTCCGCGCTCACACCGTCCACGGCTTGCTCCCTCGTGGTGGGCACTGTTGCCGGCACTCGCACCTGGTCTGACGGGTTGGGCTCAACATCCGAGGCGATCCTCCGCTCAGTCGCTTGGCTGGCTCGCGGATCGCGGGGGAAAATGGCTCTCCGTCATCGGTGGGCTCAGGCTGATGCTCCGTACCGCGGGGAGATTGTGGGCTGGGCTCTGGGTCCGAAGTGGATCCGGCGAGATCATCCACGGGGCCGATGGTGAATGGCGACCCGTTTCTCGCCAGAGTCCACTGCACGAAGGCGGCAAATTCCTCCCGAGGACCATCTTCGGATGACCGTGCTCTGCACTCGGCGTTCAGACTTGCCTTATAGAAAGCACAGAGCGCGTCGTCTGGATAGCTGGTGATGTTTGCGACCAACAGGAACAGTCTGGTATGGTCCTCGAGAGTCTTGCCTTCCTGCTCCAGGAGGAGAAGGAGGAATTTGGGGAGAGTGAAGGGATCCATGGGGCAAACACAACGGAAAAAAAAACACTGAGGAAAAACCGGAAAACAAACGGAGGGAAGAACACGGAAGTTAAACTGTTTTTGGGTCGGTTATTCTGTCACGGGCAGGGTGTTCCAGAGACCAGGCAGGAAGACGAAGATGACGAATAAACGGATATTTAATGACTTGACAACAGGGAATTCAGACAGGGTAGACATCCACATTCAGGGTAACATTCACAATAACTGACAAACTCGAATACAAGAGACAGGAACAGATATAGGGCAGATAACGAGGGGCAGACAGGTGAGCACAATGAGGTGATTAACTAATAACGAGAACAGGAACAACCAAATAAGGACACAAAGGGAGAAACCACAATCAACAGTCCACAGGGGTGTGACAGTATGTAGGTTGGTTCATTGATAAATAATTTTTGACTAGAATAAAACCATTTATTTTAGATGTTACCATTTCTTTTCCAGTGTAACTTCTACAGTGAAACACTAAAAAAAAAAATCAAACAAAACATTTTCATTTAAAAAATGTCAAATTGGATTAGTGTTTAATTTTTTTTTTTTTTTTTTGGAGGACTCATAAAAGTTACACCTGTTTGGCAGCATAAACATCAAGTACTGTATTGCCAATGAATCTGATGAATTCTGTCATGTTTACTCTAGCTGTTTATGTAATTTTTTAATGATCAATAATTAATAAAGCTGAAGTGTCTGAGATTTCTGAAAGTCTGCTAAACCCTTTTATAGAAATATTTCCTTAAAATACAACACAATCATATTTTTATGAAATTCAGTGTTCAAAATGTTCTGCAGAACCAAAAGTCTCTGAGCATCTGATTAATCTGCTTCATCAATGACTGATTCTCTCATAATCAGCGTCTCTAGTGTTGACAATCTCATTTACAAGACTCTGATAAGCCGTGTACATGTGTGTGTGTGTGTGTGTGAAGCTTTTCTTCAGGTGAGTTTGCTGCTCTGCATTCTACATTTTTCATTCTCGCCTCTCAGAAATGCACATGAAATAATGAGCTGACAAATAGGCTACAAATCACTGTACTGCTCTCACTTCACTGACACTCTCGACATCATAATGAAGCCGCAGCGGCTCTTACACACGCTTTGATTGCTTCATTTAAGAGTCTAAACGTTTGACACACAATCATTAATCTGAGTTACTGCTAATCTCCTCAAAACACATCATACAGTCAACACACACACACACACACACACTCACACACACACACACACACACACACACACACTCACTCACTCACTCAGGTGAGATATGATTGTTCACTGTCTAATTCCATATGAGTGAGAGACATTCACATACAGACTAATTTCTCTTCAAACGTTTTATACTGGACAACAAATGGCAACAACGTAATCATTTAAAGTACAAAAATACTTAAGAAAAAAATTATTAAAAAAAAAAAAAAACTTTTGCTGAAAATGTGCTCACCCTCAGGCCATCCGAGATGTAGATGAGTTTGTTTCTTCATGTGAATAGATTTGGAGAAATGTAGCATTGCATCACTTGCTCACCAATGGATCCTATTCCTTCAATACATTTCCTTGAGAATAATAATAATAAAAAATAAAAAAATGCATGAGATTTTAAGACTTTCTTGTCTCAAATTTATTTTGTTACTTTATTAGCATTTTTTTTCTTGTTTTAAGCCCAATACATTACGCCTAAAGTTCTGTAATAAAATGTTTTTGTATTATTAAAATCAACATAAAAGCAGTGCAACAAACACTTCCATTATGTATTTTATAGTTATGATTTAAATAATTCATTATTCATGTTTTGGAATTAATTTATATCATTTTTTATATTACAGTAGAGCATTTTTCTGCTTTAGGGTATTTTTTATTATAAATAAAAAAAAATGTCTAAACATGATAGAAATTCTAAGTTAATTATTATTTTTGCATGTACAGTATATATGTATGCATGTATGTACATTTTTGGGGTCTTAGTTTGTTTCTTCATGTGAATAGATTTGGAGAAATGTAGCATTGCATCACTTGCTCACCAATGGATCCTATTCCTTCAATACATTTCCTTGAGAATAATAATAATAAAAAATAAAAAAATGCATGAGATTTTAAGACTTTCTTGTCTCAAATTTATTTTGTTACTTTATTAGCATTTTTTTTCTTGTTTTAAGCCCAATACATTACGCCTAAAGTTCTGTAATAAAATGTTTTTGTATTATTAAAATCAACATAAAAGCAGTGCAACAAACACTTCCATTATGTATTTTATAGTTATGATTTAAATAATTCATTATTCATGTTTTGGAATTAATTTATATCATTTTTTATATTACAGTAGAGCATTTTTCTGCTTTAGGGTATTTTTTATTATAAATAAAAAAAAATGTCTAAACATGATAGAAATTCTAAGTTAATTATTATTTTTGCATGTACAGTATATATGTATGCATGTATGTACATTTTTGGGGTCTTTAACATTGGGGTATGGGGTGATTCTCCCATACACTTTTTGTCTTGTCAATAAAGCACACTAAATTAAATAATGAAATTGAAACAATCTGCTGTCTGTCTGTTTCTCAGGTCGTCTTCAGTGATCTGTTGCTTTGTTTGTCACAAGCGACAACTTTACAAAACCAACAATTTCACAGCAATAATGACATAAATGCATGCTTTTCTACCTCTTCATATTAGTTAATTATTATTCCCACCCTCCCACACACTCTCTCTCTCTCTCTCTCTCTCTCTCTATCTCACACACACACACACACACACACTGTACTCTTCCTGCCTCTCACATTTGTGCTTTGATCGTTACTCTGCACTAAATGAATTCACTCTAATTACAGCAGGTTCCTCATCTCTGACTTCTGCACCTTTTGATGCAAATTAACAGAGCAAATTTGGTATTAATGAGTGAGTATGTTTGTAATTCCTGGCTGGCGTGGCGAGCAGCTGTGAGCGGTGTGTGTTTATGGAGGGGCAGCTGGAGATTTCACTTTAGCTGTTTACCAGAATTCACTTGAACAGTTATTTCAGATGAACAGTTTCCCTCCTCTCTAGTTGACTTTTCCTCTCCAGTTTAGGCCTGAAACTTAATACTTAATGCAAATGCACAAACTCAGAAATCAGTGCTTGGCTAATGCAAACCTCAGCTTCAGTCTGTCTCTACCATAGCTGACCTGAAAGAAGACAGTTTGTGCTAATGTCACACTATTAAACATACAGAAAAAAAGATAATTTAATTGTGTGCATTTAAAAATGACCATCATTTTTACTGTAAAAGGCTGATGCCTCAGTAAAAACCTTTGAATGATAATTTTTAAAAAATTTTTATTTGGTATCTTAACCTTATTTCAATTAATGAAATATACTTTTTACTGTAAATATATATTCAATTTGTAAAACTTAAAATATTGCTACCATATTTTCTTGTGGTAATGTTCTGGCACCCACAGCTGCTGTTTGTTTTTACTAGGAGGTCGAGATCCCGAAGCGTAGATGATTTGAAACACTGCTCCGAAGTGTGATTCAAAACACCCAATGTCACGTGACAACGGCTAAATGAAGCTTCGGTGTGGTTCACAAGTGTTTCGACCGACAGGCGGCAAAATAAAAATCTCACAATGTAACAAATGTGACACATTGTGCAGGAAGCCAGGGCAGAGTCGAAGACCACCAGAGGTAGTTGAGGACCACCAAGGTGGAGCAAAAGAGCAGTGATTGGACAAAGGATTATGGGACATGTAGTTCGTGAGGCAGAAACAGTCTGGGATGGAGTGCCCTCTAGTGGACAACCAGGGCACTCCAGCTGGTGATCGTGACAGATACAAAGTTGGCCGGTTTAAAAAATTGTTTAAAATGTCATATCAACTACAGGAAAAAAAAAAAAACTCTATAAAATATGGTAAAATATATATTTATGTAGGTCCAAAATACCATACACACAAATACAAAACTCCATCACAGCAACACACAACACTAAAATAATGTAATAAACATTCATTTAACAACATAATGTACATAACTGATAAGAAAAGAAAAAAAGAGAGAGAGAAGCAGTTATTTCAGTTGAAAAGTCATCAAAAGAAAGCTGTCACAAAGGGAATTCTGTAAATTTTAATTTGTTTTTTTTTTCTGTAAATTTTAAGATGACTTATTCCTTTTAGTTTCCTTATACCCACAATTTTAATATATTAAATTTTTTAGAGTGTATTTAGAGATTTATTACAGTTTTTAAGAGTATATAGAGTAAGGGAATTAAGCATTTTTAGTCTTTTTACAGTGATACAAAAAGGCCAGAATTCTCCTGTGATCATGTCAACTGCTTTAAATTGTTAGTAGGCAAATGAACTAATAAGTGTGTGAAAAGTGTGTTTTATTCTAAGTCCACACGGCCAAAAGCGGCCATATAGCTGAAGAAAGTCCCTCTTTTGTTGCATTTGTTTGGGGTCTGTGTGACTGGCGGAATGAGAGCAGTGTCCAACCCGACTGCGATAATCTCAAATCGCTCTCAGATCTGGACTTCTGTGGTAATCCGTTCTTCCGAATGTCGACCTGTGAGATATGCAAACACAAGCGGCCTAATCAGATTGAGATAGGAGCTGTGCTTGGCCCTGACACGGCCGTTTAATATCGCTGATGTGAGCGGGATAATCTCAAATAAAACTCTTCGGGTGCTGATCGCCTGCGTGTTTCTCTCTGACTCTGAGGAGTCTATGAAACTGATAGTGAGGAGATTAAAAATGTAATCTAGAAATCCCTCCTCGTCTTCAGCTGTGCGTAAAGAGCCTCAGGGAACTTGTTTGTACGAAGCAGAAACGCTCTGATTAGTTGCTGAATTCTGGCTGAACTGCTGTTAAATTACCGTGTGATGGTGAATTTGAGCTCTCTGATACTGCATATTAAGCTTTGGGATAAAATCACATTTCTGTTCAGAACATATCTCATTTCTCTCTTCTGACTTCTCGAGTGTGGTTCTGAGTCAAAGTGCGCTTCAGTCTCTCACCAGCAGCGGGAGACAGAAACCAGTTCAGAGGTTCAGTCCATAAATTCAATTCATGCTTGTGTATTAACATTTGACCTTTTATTTAGTGGAGAATCACATTAAAGGAATATCTCACCCTAAAATTTATATTCTGTCATCATTTGTCATCATGCTGTTTTTTTTCCGTGTAAACCAAAACAACATTAATAATAATTTCTGAAGAATTTTAATGTGTTTCATATCCTAACATTTACAGTTTATAGTAACTATGTCTGTCAAGCTCCAAAAAAAAAGGCAAAATAAAAGCAAAATCAAATCCAGATAAAAGCACAATGACTCTATTTATAGCATACGCTATATTTAAAGTATTTTGAAGTCATGCTTTGTGCACTGCAAAAAAAAATTCACTCAGAATTTTGTAAAATTATAAATAAATGGCAAGTAACGTATTGAATTAAACATGACATTTTTCTTGTAAAAAAAAGTATTTTCTTGTAAAACGAACCCCAAAAATGTTTATTTACAATTTAGAAATTCATTTTTACAGTGTGTGCATCACATGATGCTTTGAATTTAAAATTCTTAGTAAACGATTACTTTAAGTGATGGTTTGACCTATAGATGGCGCTCTTCCTCCTTATTCCTGAAGCATTTGCGAGTGATCCTGAGTTCAGAAAAAGACATTTACACAATCCTGAGAATCCATCTCTGCTCTAATGACACTGGATTTCTAGAAATCTCACTGTTGTTAGGTAAATATATGGACTCAGTTGCTCAGTAAGTGGTGTGTAACCCAATAAGAAGACAAAAGTCAGCGTGCGTGTTTGATGTGCATTCGATTTGAGTGTCTGGACACACTCGGCTTCTTACGAGCAATTACAGTAAATGTGTCTCGTGACCAATTAAATGCTGCGGTCCTGCATGCAGGACTAAAGCCTGTTAATGGTGAAAATTAGATTCTCAACTTTTCAAAGCTTTTCCAACCTTGTTTTATTGCATTTCTGAAGCGAGTCTGTCTGAATGCTGGGAGAATCTCATTAGGGTTTGTGCTTTACGTTTGACTAAATGCATCGAGTAGATTTGTACATTAAACAGTGTAAGTGCTGTAAGTAATGCAATTGTAGCGATGCGAAGAGAAAAGACAGAACTGTTTTCAAGAAGGTAACTGACAACACAAACTCTCTCATGGCAAACACGCATTTCTACCTTCCATCAGTTGTGTTCAGAACAGAGACCTAGTTTATTAAACACACATACGATCGGATTTGATCCTAAATTCCATGCATTTCATCCTACTGTACGTCAGAAGTGAGGAACAAATCAGACTTGAAAATGCATGCATATGACAACTGAACAGCATGTGTACAAACTTCTTGCACTCATGTACTAGTAATTAATCTAACATTGTTTATGCAAATGTAAAGTTAAATAGGCAACCATAATATTAATTCATATAATGCCATGCACAAATGAGCACCATTTTAACTGCTTTGTGAGCACTAAACGAATTAATTAATTATATTATAAGAAGAAAACATATATACAAACATTTCGGAAACTATTGTACGTTCACATTTAGGATCATTCTACGCACATAAAATGTCATGTGACTAATCAGCTTGTAGCCACAGGAAATGACATCATGACAACAAGTGACTGACTAATGGAGATGTCTCAAAGCATTCATTAGTGACTATCCTGAGCTTGAGCTGTGACGTCAAAGACAGCAGACAGGGACAAACTAAAAACCTCCAAAACTGTGTTTTAAAAACGGTGTTTTTAACTTCAAACCTGCTTCCGATAATAACGCTTCCTCCAGTGTAAAAGTCCATCTCCTGTTTTCTCTCACATCAAAATCCACCCACAGATTTGTTTAGAGCTGTTTTAGACTGTTTTTTTTATTGTAAACGGTGCTTGATTTGTGCAGAGCGTTATTATGGATTATGAACTAAAATAACTGTATTTTAGTTAAAAACGTCTTAATGCTGGATTAGTTTCAGCTTTTGTCTTCTCCAGATGTTAACTAATGGACTGGAGTGCTGTGGATTACTTGTGATGTTTTTATCAGCTGTATGGACTCTGACGGCACCCATTCACTGCAGAGCATCCATTGCTGAGACACTGATGCAATGCTATGCAATCCTCCCTTAATGTAATTTAATCCCAAAGTAAAATGCTCTTTCAAAGCTCAATATTTTCATGTCTCCAAATGGCCTGAGAGTGAGTAAGTATTCAGCAAATTTTCATTTTTGTGTGAAATGTTTCTTTAAATGTATTATCTGCACCTTTTCATCCTTTGTAGAGCAGACTGATATCAGTGGCTATATTTTTTTTACGTAACTGTATTGCCAACATTCCTAAATAAAACTAGATCAAACACACAAAATTACCATATTTATTTCTGTGGATGCCACTAGCTGAAGTAAACGAACAAATTTCACTATTGTTTTGAAAAGTAAAAAAAAAACAGTATATACTTCAGTAGTAGTGTATTCTGAACATACACAACTTGATTATCATTTAATTGATTTTAAAGCTTTTTTCCTTCTTTTTTATAAATGTCATTAAAGTAATATTTGAAATGCATAATTGAATCAGGATGATGAAGATGATGATCTCAGGGAGTGTTCGGTGGCGTGCAGGAGCGAGAGTGTAAATGCTCTGAATGTCTTTGGCTGTTTCTAATGCAGCTGTCAGATTCACTCAGCAGAGGGAGACGCAGAGTGAACGTGAGGCTGTCTCTCTCTCTTACAGCTTAAAAACAAATGAACACGTTCTCCTCCGTAAAGTCGTCCTGACGCTGATGAATGGCTCCGGAGATCAGCTCTGAAAATCTGATGGATTTCAGATCAGTGAAATGCTTAGACAAACTAATGCATGTGATTACATTTTCCAACTCAAGTCCATTGGTGGCTGTCTCATTACAACATCATTACATGTAATTGCAGAGAAAATTACACCGTTTGCACTTTTCTTTCTTTGCATGCGTGTGCATGTGTGTGTGTGTGTGTGTGCATGTGTGTGCGTGTGTGTGTGTGTGTGTGTGTGTGTGTGTGTGAGCATTTTTAGGAGGCGATGATGGGCAGTGTGTTTGTTGAAAGATGATACAATTGAATTAGTTCCTTTGTAAGTGACAGCGTTGGGAGGTGAGCACTAACGTTGCACAATGTGTGTGTGTGTGTGTGTGTGTGTGTGTGTGTGAGTGTGTGTGTGTGTGTTTGTGTGTTGTTGGGTTTGCAGACGACCACATTTTCTGTTGCTTCTGATTATATCATTTCATCCCAAAGGAAAATGTTATTGCTCAAAGAGCTCAATAGAGCATTTTAATTATGCTTCGTTTAACTATCAACTTTGTCTATCTCCTAAAATTCCTAAGGAGAAATAAAAACCAGTCCAAATGAGTCACTAATATAGTTGTAATCCAGTAATTGTATGTGACGAGAGCAGCTCAGATCATTTGATGAGAAATGAAAAGTTCATATTGAGATCTCTGATCTCTGGGACTCAGGAGAAAAAAAAAAAAAAAAAAAAAAAAAAAAATAACACCCAAACAGACATACACATACACACAGGAGAAAAGCTTTAAAAATACAAAAATAAACTACACAAAAGATCTTCTCCATCACCG
>NW_015645292.1:683184-705018 GCF_001515625.1 Sinocyclocheilus rhinocerous
AAAAAAAAAAAAAAAAAAGAGACTTAACCCTCATGTTGAGTTTCAGTCATTTTGACCCGCAGAGGATTTTCTGTTTGTCAAAAATCACAAAAGTCAAAAAAATATTAAAATTTTAAAAAATTGCCGGCCTACAAAAAAATGCTTATGAATTTCTCATTATGCTATTCTCACATACTTGATTCAATATTTTCATCTTTTTTTTTTCTTTTTTCAGATAACACAGGTTTTGTATTTCTTTCTTTTTGCAATCTACACAACCTCACACAAAATATACATTAAATCCTAAAAGTGTTCCTGCACTATGATTCTTAAAGCACATTCAAAGACGAGCAGAACCATGTTAATGTTGTGTACGTCTGTGTTTGCACTTAAAATAGCCTTGCCTGAATGTGTATCTCAAACGCACAAATGATGTACAAACACACACACACACACACACAAATGATGTACAAACACATACAAAACAATAATAAAAAAATTAATAATAAATCTCATTTAACTGTTTCAGCAGCGGCAGAATAAATATGTTTTACATATTTTATATATTTAGTTTTGTGATTTCCACTGATTTGAATTTTGAAACATGCTTTATTTCTCTCGTGATCTCCACTAGAGGTCAGTCTTTCATTGGCCATTTGCCTTTGTTTTAGTTCATCAACACTCTTTCTGTCTGCGTCTCTCCATCTCGTGCTACTTTTCTGGCTTTTTTAAAACAATCTTAATTGGGCTTTTTTGCTCTTTTGCAGCCTGCTCTCTGCCGGACGCACACACACACACACACACACACATGCACACACTGTCTCTCTCACTTGTGACAAATGTGATGTTTCGGTGTGCATGTTAATGGGCGGCACAGGCATCAAAGAGCATACATTAATATTTACGGCCGCTGTGGTTTCTTGTTGTGTTTGGTCTCCCGGGGCGACGGCCACATTCTTGCACTCAAAAATCTCCTGTTTTCTTCATGCTTTCAATACATTTTGATATTCCTCACTGTTTTTCTCTCTGTAATGCACGCGGTTCAGTTTGAGGGCCGATGTGAAGAAAATGGCATCAAAGAGAATCCTTATTGAGCCGAGTCTTTTGTTCTGCTCAAATCTAGATTGTCTCCAGACCTCTTCAAACTCCCCGAGACTTTCAGAGTGTAAACACCATTTAACCTGCAGCGTTCACAAGCATCCCACGACACCTACAGGAGTGTTTAACATCACAGTCCAGGCTGCATTTATTTGATCAAAAATACATTAAAAACAGTAATACTGTGATATATTATTATGATTTAAATAACTGTTTTCTATATGGTAAAATGTAATTCATTCTAGCATCATTACTCCAGTCTTCAGTGTCACATGATACGTCAGAAATCATTCTAATATGCTGATTTTCTGTTCAATTATTATTGATGCTAAATTATTATTTCTATTAATATTAGTTCTAATTATCATCATCGATGTTGAAACCAATTTTTGTTGCTTAATATTTTTATGGAAACTGATACATTTGACTTTTCAGGATTCTTTGATGAATTGAAAGTTCAAAAGAACAGCATTTATTTTGAAATAGGAATCTCTACATATTATTTATTTTCAGCAACAATCACAGTAACACAATGTAAGTCAATGGGTCTGTATGTTTTCTAGAAGGTTAAAATGTGAAGCTCATATTTTTGTAACATGAATTATTAAGTAAAAAGCCTTATTTATTAAGCTTATTGTAAAGCGATACCTTAAAAGGATAGCAGAAAATATAAAAATAAAAACTGATTCAAAATATTAATAAAATTATAATAGTATTTCAATGATACTAAAAAGAAAACACTAAGACTTTTGTAAAATTATTTTCACTATTTGAATCAGCTTTCAGCTTTTTTTTGCAATGCACTGATACAGTCCTGCAGTGACAAATTCATTATTTTAATTAAAACACAAATATTGCATGAGGTTTTTCAATCAATATGTGCTCTACTACACTGTGTGATATTTATAGATGAAGTGCAGAAGCAGGTCAGACAGCAGGACATCGCTGTCACTGTTTGACACGTCACATGAGCAACAACAATACAGTGTTTCTGACCCACTTAGAGCGAGATAACAAGTGTGTGTGTGTGTGTGTGTGTGTGTGTGTGTGTGTGAGAGAGAGAGGCTTAAATAAATGATAAACACTGATCTTCAACAAAGCCACTGAATTAGTAAGTTAAGAGCTCGAGAGAAAGGAAGAAACGAGAGGTTGAGTAAACCGGAGACAACGTTACTGACCCACTGATACGACAACAAATTACCAGAAAAACTGATTACATATTCTTATCATTTAGTGTGGAAAGAAGTCAATAAATAGTGTGAATAATTTCAGAGCCTTAAGAAATGTCTCAGTGGCCTTGCTGTTATCATTATGCTGAGATTATTTTTAAATGTTATCTGTAATTTCATGGTCTAATTCAGCCGCTGTTTGGCTCTTCAGATTCTCTGTACGGGAGCCGCGGACTCTCCAAAGAGTGAGAAATCAGAAATAACACGAGGGTTTCCCAGCATTCTCAGCGGCGGTGCGGAAAAGTGGAAATTCAGAGGGGGCGGATATCAAGTGAGCTACAAAAGAGCCACATTCAAGTGAGGGGTAAAAAATTAATAAGTTTGCACCCCTCACACAGGCCAAGACAAAGAGATCTTGTTTGATGTGAAAGAGGGAAAATAAGATTCTGGGCAGAGAGAGGTAGTGAGTGCAGGTATTCAAGGCAGTCTCACTTCACACACACACACACACACACACACACACACACACTGCCAGCTGCGTCATCTTGTGCGGTTTTCAATTTTAAATTGACTGTTATTAATGTTCTTATTATTGGTATTATTATTTTTGACTTGGCATTTAAGCTCATTAAACATTGAAGCATTTATAGTGGGAAGGAGATTTTTAAAAGAAAGGGTTTTGAGCACTAAAGCAGCTCAACATGGTCTCTGAAGAAACACTAACACCACTGAAACGACCCGAGACGCTTGAGCTCAGAACAAACGCTTCAGGATTTCCACAAGTTTCTGTATGAAACAGAGAAACAGCAGAGGGATCGTTCTGATCTATATTCTCATGTCCAGCTATAATAAACAAACACTTTCCCAATACGAGAACAAAATATCTCAGTTGTTTCTCCTAGACAGAAATGAAGAGAGTCTTTTGTCTCCTGATTTTTCACATGGAAACAAGAGTCGAGTAATCGCACTTGTGTCTCTTCTTGAAAAGAAATCTCAGAAATGTCTCAGTGCAGATGATTGAGATCAGCGTCCTAAACTAGTTTCGCTTCAGGATTCAGATTTTACACTGGTTGCCATCAAATGGTAACCAACAAAGTAGTAAAACTGTATATATGGTACATACCAGAGTTATTATAGTTAATAAAGCTGAAACAACAAAACATCTACATCCATGAAAAACTGAAATAATAATAATAATAATAATAATAATAATTTATTTACTATCTATTTACATTTAGATTAACTTGATGTACTCAGATAACTAAAACTGAAACAAAAAGTAATAAAAACTATATAAACATATTAAAAAACACAAAAACTAATGAAAATGACAAAAGCAAACAACACTACTAAAACTTTAATTAAAATTAAAATGAAAACACAAAATATGAAAATAAAAATTCAAAATATGTATAAAAACTAGCATCACGATACTAAAATTGTGTGTGTGTGTGTGTGTGTGTATTATGTAATATTTTTCAATATGTGTAACATTTAATATTTCTCAAAGTTGAATATAAAGGAGTACGTTTTACTAGAAAGTACTATTTCTCACACACGCACACGCACGCACGCACACACACAATATGTTAATATATACAAATACAAACATAGACTGATGATCTGTGATATATTATTGGTCAACGGCAAATACAATTGATGGTTATACTATAATGTATGTATATATTACTATGAATTGCATTGGTTTAACAATATGCAAAATAAATAACATGAAATAGAACCATTTTGTAAATGCATTAACAATAGTAGAAGTGTGATTAAACACCACATAGCTTGAAGGGACACACCTACTGTACATAAATGAGAAGTGTTGATAAGTAGATAAGCAGATTTATGGTGATAAGATTTATTTGCCATCCTAACTACTGTATGCATGATTATAAGATTAGGTGCATTTTATTTTTAGAATTCATGCATTTAGAATGCTTTCCCCCCTTGTTGTCTTCTGCAATGTAAAATACATAGATTTATCAGTTTTAAAGAGAGTTAAAATGTTTCCTAAGCAGGACGTTCTTTTGGAGTCATTCTGCGAGTGTATCTGTTACACTTCTGATGCTAGGATCCAGTTTTGTGAGACCACCTCGTCACCTTTTCTAAACGTATAGTCTATGCATTTTGTGTTGCGAGCAGTGTTAATTTTGACAGCAAATTTTGATTTAGTTTTAGTCATAGTATTTTGACTAAAATGCCATTTAGTTTTAGTCATATTTTAGTCATCTGAATTGTTTTTAGTTTTAGTCTAGTTTTAGTCGACTAAATATCATAATATTTTAGTCAGAGTTTTAGTTCGTTATCGTCTCATTGTCGTCGGTGAAAAAAATGTCATTGACATTGAAATTATTCGTTAACGAATTTAACACTGGTTGCGAGGCACCAGTATAGAGTCCCGTCTCTTTGATGTTTGTGTGGTAATCTCAGTCCCTGTGCGGTCCGTCTCTCTGCGGGACTCGAGGTTGTTCTGCTCTCTGTGTGGCTCTCTGACGCTTTAAACTGCAGCTTTGTCAAGTCTTCCACTCCGCTTCCACAATCTGCATCCGCAGCTGAGCCCGCCGAACGCTTGCACTGCCCCGGTTGCCCAAACGCCTGGAATGCTGCTACACATTGTTCTTCGTCCAGCAGGGGCCCGAGGGGCCAATGGGAGACACTTGGTATCCGGGCGTAATCTTTTTTTCATTGGTTGGCTGTTTGAGCGCGGTCTCAGGCGAGTCCGGGGAAAGAATAGAGCTGCTAGAATCTGAGGCTTACAGAAGCGCCCGTAATCCGGAGGCGTCCCGGGCCAAACCTCCATGACTTCCTGCAGCTCACGACCAAAAGATCTGCCGAGGGCCCGTCCTCTAATGGGCCTCACTGTACTAATCACAAACACGCAAGCCACATTCATCACGTCACACTGCGGCGATACTCTAAATCTGTTTATTAGATTAGGCTTGGCTTTCAGCTTTGCTTATTGCGTTTTATTTTTGTCAAGCCCAATATTTGGAATAAAACTGTTTGCTGATGGTTGTTGCTCTGAATGACGCTTCTAAATGCGAACTGACCATTTCAAATCCACTTTAGCAGCTCTACAGAGACACATTCTCATCTTTTCAAGGTCAAACACTCAAAAACTTCTAAAAACAAACAACTTCTGAATATTAAATGCGAGAAGCATGCTTTGATTTTACAGCAACTTAAATTTAATCCTGTTTTAAAATCCACACAATTATTTCAAATTATTACCAAATGTTACAAAAAAGTAGAACATTAAAATAGTGTTTTAAGAGGTAAGAGGAAACAACATTAATAAAAATCACACACACACGCACATAATATAAATACATACTTTATTTAATTTAGAATATATATCAATACTGTATGTAATATAATAAAATGTGAAAATAAAAAATACACTATATATATTATATATATATAGTGTAGACCTTTTAAAAATATAAAGTAACTTACAGAAATGTATTAAAATAACAATTTGTATATGTATAAAAAAAATTACTCCGAAATTGCTAAATTTCAATTTATTACAAAGAAATTAAGTGAAGTGAAGTGACATGATGTGTAGCCAAGTATGGTGTCCCATACTTGGCATTTGTGCTCTGCATTTAACCCATCCAAGTGCACACACACAGCAGTGAGTAGTGAACACACACGCACACACACACACACACGCACACACACACACACACACGCACACACACGCGAAGCAGTGGGCATGCATTTTTTGTTGTGGCACCCGGGTTCAGTGCCTTGCTCAAGGGTCTCACCTCAGTCGTGGTATTGAAGGTGGAAGAGTCAGACTCTCTAACCATTAGGCCACGACTGCCAAGCAGCATTGAATTAAGCGCAAATTTATAATATATATATACAGTATATATGTGTGTGTGTGTGTGTGCATGATATCAATGTTATATTATTACATATAAAACAAAACATGCTGTTTATACTGTCAAAATGTTTGAGTTATCTATTTATGATATTTATTTGATTTGTTTGACATTGAAACAAATCTGACATGATTTATGAAGTGTGCAGCCGCGAGCATTCAGCTTCCACCTTAAAGAAGAACAGCGAGAGAAAAGCAGCAGAAAGTGTCATTAGCTCCGGCGTACAGTGGAGCCCATTTGTGTCCATTTGCATGCAGCGTCTGGTGCAGCTGAGTGTGGAGACGTGGCGCTGTAATGACCGCCTGTCACAACACTCTGAGGGAGGCCTGCACACACCGCACACCCAAATCAACCCCTGTCAGTCGCGCTGGCAACCTGTAATTCCCCCACACGCTTCCTTCCTGCTCCGCGCGGCTAAATGGCACTCGCGGCGGACTGAATCTGCAAAGTTGTGTTTAATAACACTGAGGAGCGAGTGATATCTGCGGCGGGGCGCTCTGATGGCGGGCTCGCGGGGTTAAGAGGGATTTTGTCATGACTGCTGGAGCGTGCGCTAATCTATTCACTGAAACTCTCCATCTTTTCAGCCAGCGATCGTCAAGGAAACGGAAAACAATTAAGGCCCCTGGCAAATTGTTTAAATGTTTCCACGTTCGCCATTTTCCCTTTTGCTTTTTGTGGCTCAACGCAGCTGTATGTGTGTGTTCGCACGTGCTACGTATACTATTATTACTATATGACTGTTAGCATTGCCTTACGACGATGAAAGTTTGACTGAAGAGATCTGAAGGATACAGACACATTCACGATCCCGCATTAATATTTCAGTTTGGTTTTCCAGGGAAATAATGTCCTTGCATCCTTAAAACAGCTTCTTAAATGCATTCTTAAAACAGGATGAATTTAAGAAGCAAAACTGCGTCAGGTATCAGGACGTGAGAGAATATATCCTGAATTAAGTTTATTTATTTATTTTTTATGTACCCCATAGGACCTCACTACTGCTTGAAACAAGGTTTTGAGGTAAGAAAAATAAACTAAATGCAATATAATCCCAGAAAATAAGTTATTGTTTTATACCACATTGTTTCTCCCTGTTATTTTAGTATACTTTTTATACATATTTTGAACCAGTTTTTATTTTCATTTTCATTTTAGTTAAAGTTTTAATCATTTTGTTGTTGGTTTTTGTCATTTTAGTAGTTTTTTTTCTGTATATGTCTAATTATGTTCTATATTTTTTTTTCAGTTTTAGTTATTAGTTATTTTGGTACATCAAGTTATACCAAATTAAAATGAGAAATGTTGCACTGGCAACTAGCTGAAATATATTTTTTTCATACATTTTATTTCAGATAAACTTTATTTTAAGTAATAAAAATGTCTAGTTAACCATAAGAACCATGTTCTGCAATAACTTAGTTAGACTGGAAAACAAGACAAAAATACTGAACTGCAATACAATACAGTTCCTTACAAAGGAGAACAAGGAGAGAAATATTTTAATAAACTTGCTGGATGATATCAAACAACATTTAACAAAAGAAGTGCATTTTCTATCTCATTTCTCCGATGAGAGTACTTTCCTTTGGCGTAGCCGCACACGTGACCAGTCAGATATTTTCAGCTTAGATGAAAAAGTGAAATGATTTTGAAATTTCATAAAACTTTGCAGTCTTAATGGTGTGTCTAATGGAGTGTCATCACCAGAGTTGGGAAGCTTTAAAAACATTTAAAAACAGCATAGTGGTGTTTTGTCATGCTACACCACTCCTTAATGGAAAAAAAAAAGCGAAGTTTCTGCTGAAAAAGCAGTACTTTCAGTCACTCCACTATTGGTCATCGCAGTTAGATGACGTGTATTTCTCTCCGACTGACCTCCAGACTACAGTAGAACGAGTGTCCAGCATGCAAAAGCACTTCACACTGAACATGCGCTGGATTTCCTCTGATGAGATCTGTATGCAAATGAGGGAATATTATTTTTACATACACTGATTGACTACATGAATTTGCTGAAGATACTGGAACTGATTGGTCATGAGGGTCTGCTTTCTTCCGCCAATGCAGATGAAACACTATGCTGAAATACTCAGACAGTGTTCCATGCACTTCTACAACAAACAAGACAACAGTGTAGTCTGATTCGTCAACAGATGATCTATGAGACGGTTCTTAATAAAACTGGTCAAAATTACCAGAATAGTGAGCAATTGTTCACAAAAGAAACTCGTTGGTCTACAATTTTTTTTTAGTGCAAGTTATTAATTTTATATCCAACCAGAAACTGTACAGAAGCGTTACGCTGTACTTATGATTTGTGAGACTTAATAAGCATTCATTTCTACTTAAATCAGTAGAAATTAAAACATGTTTCCAAATTTGTTCACATATCATAAATCATTTTTTTACAATGCAGTTAGGATGCACTTGGTGTTTTCTCAAAAGTTGGTATATGGAACGGCTAAGAGGAATCAGGATCCCCAAATTTCTCCGTTTTCATCCCTGTTAAAGACGCTTTCCAATATTCCGAGTTACAAAGCATAAAGTAAATTCTCTGCAAACGCAGAAACACAGTGGCACGGCAAAAGCGCCGTGTATCATTCCTGATTAATGAATTCATTTGAGCTCAACAGCATGATATCAGCAGGAGCGCACATTGATATTCACCAAAACAACAACAAAAACAGGATTCCTTTGAAATGCCCCCAAAAGACGAAACGCAGAAGTTGGCCAAACCTGAGAGAGAAACAGAAGAAATTAGCAGTTGAAGAGCATTTTCACTCTAATTTGTCATCGATGCATAAATCTTGCTGACAGGCAGCAGCGGCGTAATGGCATCGCGTTGGATGGCAAAGCTGTGTAAACTTGCGCAGTTGCAGAAACTGAAAAACTATATGTTGAACATCACCTTATTTGCATAATTTAGCGAAAGCCAATGAGGCAGCACCGAGAGCGCGTGCGGCGGCCGTAAGTGTTTGGAGGGGGGGCAGTAAATGGGTCGCCTATGGGGATTTCTGCGCTCCGTAGGGGTGGGAAATGAGGAATATTTTTCAAACAGCAGGGGGAAAGGTTTTAAAAGCAGAAACACACGCAGAGATAAAGATGTTAATGCCATGGGGTGCGATGCAGGAAAACTCTCAGCGTTGAGAGAAAGAGTGAAAAATATCAACTAGGCTGCGTAATTTCAGCATTAAGAGGTCATAATCATGTTTCACTCGCGATATTAAAACGGAAGCGCGCGTCCTCTCATGAGAGGACTCAGAAGATAAATAAAGAAGGAAAGATCATCAGGTAGGTTTGGCTAATGGACTGCAGGAATGTATCGCGGGGAGCCGCGTGCGCTTGTGTGTGTGTGTGTGTGTGTAAACACTGCGTCACACACACACACACCTCGCAAACAAACACACACCTCATGCTGAATGCAGAAGAGATGCACGCGAGTGTGTGTGTGTTTCTCTTATTGATGTTTGGACTGACTCAAACGCAGTTGGGATTTCATGCGCGAGAGCTTTTGTTCGTGGAAGGAAGACGTTCGCTATGTTGTGTTGGTGCTGTGTCATAAACTCCAGCGATTTTAGAAGAAAGCGAACCAAGATGCCAAAGAAAGCGGAAGACGTCCTGGTTGAATGTATCACAACCACTGAAACTCTCATGAGTCAGTAAATCCAGGGGCCAAAACTATATTATCATAATGTGCCAATGGAGCCAATTTCATGGCTGTAAATATTTTGCACAATGAAACCATGAAACTGTATTTAGAATTATTTTTTGCATTTTAAAAATATTAAATTTTAAACAATATAAAAATATTTTTGTATATGTGAGAACAATATTATTATTATTGCACTGTAAAAATGATTTAATCAGTAAGTCATGGCATCATATGTTTTATCAATTACATTAACTCGTTCCCATAAATCTCATAAATTTAACCAATTTCAGCTTCATTTTTTTAAGTCATACGAGATTCAACTTGATTTTTAAAGTCAGTTTAATATAATTTATGTCAAAATAACTTTGATTATAAGGCAACAACTGAACTTAAGTTTTGAGGTTAAAATATGTGGATGTTTTTTTTTTTACAGTGGGTATTTATTTTTTATTTGTTTATTAATTATTAAATTTAATTTTTTTGCATATTAGTGAAAAAACATCAAGTAATTGAGGGTTCGTCACAATTTTGACGCAAATCAAGATTTTGTTTGTTTTGGTGGTGAGGAGTTTCTTGGGTAAAAAACTAAATCCATCTCTAGTCATGCATGAGAAACATCTAATGCACAATTTTCCAATGACATAAAAAAATCATTAGAAGATACAAAAATCATGTCAGGTGTTTTCTTTAGTAGGTCAAATGATCCATTTGACAATTTAACAAAACCCATGTTGCAGCTGCTAATACGTCTGTCTTATTTTCTTGCCAAAGCCAGTTTTTATTCCCAGTTGGTGCTTGGCGAGAGCTAATATTTGACCAAAAAAGAGAAAGTAAAAAAACAAAAAAGGAAACACAGGATGAGAGAAAGAATACAGCCAGAGAAAGAAGGCCAAATAGTTGAAGAGTAGCCTGTACTGTGGTGGCATTTGGACAAAGCTGCTTTCTAAGCCTCTTCAGAGCAGCACAAAGATTAGAGCAGAATGTGTGTGAGAGACAAAGATAGAGAGAACGAGAGAGAGATACTGAGGAAGCTGGACGGCCCAGACAACACTTGGCATTCAGACGTCTTTTGAAAGCCAAACACACACATTACACTGAGGAGCAGACGCCCTTCAGTCAGACTCAACACAGTGAAGGACGTGAATCAAACACCTTACACGAGCGATGTTTAGGCATCACGTTCAGCTCGGGACACGAGGATGCAATGGCATTCATCCATTAGGAAATCACTTATTAAACACAAACCACAGGAGAATGTAGGTTAATATTGCACGTTCCTCATGAAGGTTTGTCAGCATCATGCTCATAAGAATCACAAAACGCCCCATGCATTTACGTCACATTTCACTCCAAAATCAAAAGACACACACAAAAATAAAATTAATGTAAAAAAGAAAATGAGATTCAAAAATAATAAAGTAACTGCAAACAAAAGACTTTGTCACTTAATGTTAATGTGCCGTTGTTACAGCATTCAGAGAGAAACCTTCAGCAGCCACATGGAGGCACTGCCTATTTTTGATTAATTCATTTGTGTTATATATATATATATATATATATATAAATATTTGCTGTGACATTGAGGGGGTGAGAAGGCATTTTGTCAGTTCTTAAGTGTCTGACAAGTTGAATAAAGTTTAGCATTGCAGCAACACAAGGACGTCAAGCAAAGAGTCAAAGCGAAACCGAGAGAGAGAGGGGGTGATGTGAGTGACATTGCTGCTGACCTCGTGACCTTGACGTCTCCCGGGGGTCACCGTCCCTCAAATGGAGAAAACCGCTGTAGCGAAAGGTTCCTCGGTGACGGGAGGTCATCATGTGTGGAGAGTTTGACTGCCCTCGACACTCCCTCCAGCTGTCAAACGCCAGCAGCTCACTGCGTTTAGTCAAACAGTCACTGAAACAAATGCAGACGGAGTCGTTTAAAGACGGGAGAGAAGTTCGGAAGGACGGACTTAGAGGAAGTGTGGATTGCTTTACTTTTCTATGTCCTATTCTCAAATGAGATGATCAGAGAGAAACAAGATGAAGACAGACTGGCTTTGTTTCAGGACACATGTAATATTTATATCATGTAGTGACCCAATATCATTGTTTATTGACTTAAAGTAACTAAAATATTCTTAAAATCAAACATTAGATGCAATTTATTCAATTCAGGCTCAGTGGGAAAATGTGCCTCTACCATCCTACTTTTGTTTTGCAAAAAATATACCTAAACATACAATACTTAAATAAACACTATCGGCAGTAAAACTACAACAATTTTTATTCCTTTTCACACAAATTATGATTACGGGGCAGATTATTAATTATCAATTAATACGTTTTTCACACAGTTCCTTGCACCACAAATTTCATGGCCATAAATATTTGCACAAGCCATGACATTTTATTATTATTATTATTATTATTTTAAATAGGCCTACTTATATTGTATATATTGTGCAAAATTGTGGGTCGGTAAGGCTTACTTTTGAAATAAATTAATACTTTTATTCAACAAGGATGCATTAAATTGATCAAAAGTGACAGTAAAAACATTTATAATGTTATGAAATATTTCTATTTCAGGTAAATGCTGTTATTTTGAACTTTCTATTCGTCAAAGAATCCTGAAAAATAAAATGTATCACAGTAAAATGATTACATGATTATGTGATAAAAAGTCAAAATACTAGAAAAAGTCACAATTATGACATAAAAACAATTATGACAAAATACTTTTTTTTTTCTCAATCTTGGCTTTTTATGTCTTTTGATGTTTTATCTCACAATTATGACTTAGTATCTCATAATTTCAACTTTTTTACTTTCTCGTCTTGGTTTCAAGTTCTCGGCTGACTCCTGTCCATAATTTGACTAGATTCTATAACGTGACGTGACAGATACATTTGGCCCAAAATATCTTGGAGTTTGATTAAACACAGCCTTTGATGTTAAGAACAAAAGATAAAGGAAATGTTTTCTCTTCCCTTGGTAGAGTACTTTTTTGCCTACGATTATACGGTTAATTGCAGTTTATTATTTGCATATTTAGCACTGTTTTCCCCTGCAAGCCGTGGATGATGAGGACAGAACAGCGATTTTGCATCGCAGCCTCTCGGTTTCAGACTCAGATAAATTACTGGAGCTGTCGTGTGATAGTTCAAGTGCCTCTCCGGCGTTTAATAAGAGAGACTCTTTCCTAAACGCATCAACAACAGCGGCCGTATCTCTCACAGCAGGTATCACCGTACCACGGCAACAAATACCTCGTCTGACGCACATTCACGATCCCATCTGCTCTCCCAGGTGCTGTTTAGATTCCAGACCCCCGGGGGATGAACGACAAACTTTTTATGCTCCTTTGTAACAGAGAAAAACACTCAGTGATCTCTGCCAGTACCACATGTCACATGTAAAATACATCACAATAATGTAGTGGGAGGCCGGATCGCTCTCTCCTTTCTGTTGTCGACTTCAGTGCTGAAGAGACACAGAGCATCTGTGCGAGAGATCTCGCGTTTTCCTCTGGGTTCTTTAAACAAACACCTTGATTTTCATAAAGAGAGCTGAATGATCAGGTCTCTGCTAGTCGGCAATAAATCAATGTACCTGTTTTATTCTTTACGGCTGGAAGATGAATTGCCCGTTTGATAAAAGATGACTCCTCAAACACCGTGACAATTACCTGCCTTATTCTCATTACGAAGCGGACAGCAGACACCTCACACAGTCACGCATGACAGCGCAGAAACGCCCGTTACACATTAATCACGAGACGCTCACGACCCACCTAGAGCTGCCTCTGCCTATAATAATAGTATTATTATCCTTTCAGATTTGTTATTTTAATATCAAACATGTTTTCATAAAGGTTTATGAAAAACACATTTGAGGCTAAATTGTCAAGTCAAGTCACCTTTATTTGTATAGCGCTTTATACAATACTGGACGTGTCAAAGCAGCTTTACAGTGTTAAACAGGAAAATAGTTTGTCAATAATGCAAGAAGACAACAACAGAGTCATTTTTCCAAAATTGGACTTTATGCATGAAATACACTGCTATTTCTAAGTTTGGGGTCTGTAAAATTTTAGAAAGAAGAATCTTCTGCTCACCAAACCTGCACTGATTTGATCAAAAACACAGCAAAAACTGCAAAAATTTGAAATAATATTAAAATTTAAAATAACCTTTTTCTATGTGAATATCATGTAAAATGTAATTTATTTCTGTGATGCAAATCTGAATTTTCAGCATCATTACTCCAGTCTTCAGTGTCACATGATCTTCAGAAATCATTCTAATATGCTGATTTGCTGCTCAAGAAACATTTCTGATTATTATCAATGTTGAAAACAGTTGTGCTGCCCAATATTTTTGTGGAAACCGTGATACTTTTTATTTTTTAGGATGCACAGATGAATAGAAAGTTCAAAAAACAGCATTTATTTAAAACAAAAATCTTTTTGTAATCTTACTACCTCAAACTTTTGAATATTAGCGTATGTAGAGAACTTAGTCTCAAACAAACAAGTCAATTCATTAAACCATGCATTCATTTCTTAATTAAATAAACTGTTGCATTCAATTCGAAGTGACAGTGTACATACAGTAAGAATGATTTTAGAAATAATTTACACAGACATTTGTTTTATGAATGAGGCCCATTGTTTCTAAATCAGATGAATGTCTGCTTCAGTACCAGGTGTATCATCAAACATAACTGCATGACTGTTTTCAAACAGGTTTCCAGTTTGGAAGACACATCCCATAGCTGCCATTGGTTAGTCAAACAGATAGTCCCGCCCCTAAACTCAAATCAATGGATGAATCAGAAGTTGACATGTCGGGCTGCTCAAACAAACTGGGCTGCGTTTCTCAAAAGCATCGTAAGCTAAGTTGATCGTAGAGACCATTGTTAGCAATGAGTCTACGATCTACTTACGATGCCTATTATGGTAAATTACTGTGTGTTTGTGAAATATGGACTCCTCGACATGCGATCCACACAACTGTATTATTCTTTAGTTCACAACTAAACTAAAGTAACTTCCACTAAACTCAAAATGACTTTGAACGACAAAATGACGTGAACATTATTACATTTATTTTTTTATCAAGTTTAAAGTGCATCTTTTCCCTCATTTTCCGTAACCATCACGAGAGACGGTAAGAGACAGAGAGGAGGAGATGGGAAGATGGATGTATGGATGGCGCAGATGTAATCACACGTGATTGAGATCAGCGCTTTTGCGTTAAGAGAGTCTGAGAGTGATCTGCTTATTCCATTTCTGATCTGTACTACAGACATAAGGAAAAATCATATTTGGCTCCCAAGCAACGTAATAAGCAGCACTTAAGATGGACAACATATTTATTTATTATCATGAATGTGTCCAAGGCAGACTGAGTCAATCTCCCAGGCTTCCGTCTGATAAACTACAGAGGAATCACCACAGGCACCAAAGCCTTTTCACGTTACAAGAGCTGCTTTTTATGATCTACTTCATCTTAAATGGATAAATGGAGAAAAAGATGGACAAAAAGCTATAGAAATTATAACAATCATTGTTTACAGTCTGATAGATAGCAGCTAAGTTCCCAAGGCGTTCCAGTAAAACCAACTGAAAAAAAAGAAGAGGAACATGGGACTGAGAAACAGCAAGGCTTTAAATTGCCTTAGTTCTGTCATTCTCATCGATGTATTTCTGTGGTGATGTGATGTTGTGTTTTGGTGGTAATGTGATGCATGCTGGTGTTTTAATGGTGTAACAGTGTGATGGTGAGATACTTTGATGTTGTTTAATGGTATTATGATGGTATTGTGATATTGTACTGGTGCTGTGGTGTATGATTGTGATATTGATGATATGGTAATGTGGTAATGGTGATCTGGTTTTGTAATTGTGATAGTGTTATGTGGTGATAATGCTGGGATCGTATGATAGTGATTGGATAACATGGTGATGTTATGAGGTTATTGTGATAGTGTATTGGTGATGTAATTTATGGTGCTGTGGTGTATGATTGTGCTGTGATATTGATGGTGTTTTGTAATTGTGATGGAATCATGATGGAATGTGATGGTGTTAAGTGGTGATAATGTTGGTATCTTGTGATAGTGATACTTACACTGTAAACTCTCCACAATATATGACTCTCAGAGCCTCTTCCATACATATTTAGTGATCAAGAACAAACAAACAATAAAAAACATACATATTAAAGAATGGAACATTTTGATTTAGTAGTGGAGAGAAACACACACACACACACACACACAGTGAAGCAACCATAAGGAATTTGATTTATGTGAGGTTGGATGAGTTTGGATTTGCTTGCATGACAACAGAAGAACCACAGCCATAGCTGCGAGGAAGAAACCTGTGACACACACACACACACACACACAGGTTTGTTTTTGTGAAAAGTGGGGACATCCCATAGGCGTAATGGTTTTTATACTGTACAGACCGTATATTCTATTGCCCTACACCAACCCTACCCCTAAACCTACCCCTCACAGGAAACTTTGTGCTATTTCAGATTTTCAATACACTCCATTCTGTGTGATTTATATGCGTTTTGAAAAGTGGGGACATGGGGTAATGTCCTGAAAAGTCACCTTCTCCTTGTAATACCTATGTCATACCTTTGTCATTATACAAATTTATGTCCTCATTTGTCACAAAATCGCGCGCACACACACACACACACACACACACACACCACACCACAAATGGTTCACTTGTGTTTCAGTTACAGTGGCCTTACAAATGCATTATCTGTTGTCTTTAGCAAAATACCATCAGGGAGAAAAAGCAGTAATTAAGTGTGTTCTCGTTCTCTCTCAGCGCATTCAGAGCTTATTTTGACAGATTTAATTGTTTTAAATTGTTAAAATAATACTTGTGCCTCTTTGCTTCGATGGGAGAAGTACTTTGTGTGAATGAAAGCCGTGTCACACTTACTCTAGTTCATTTAGAAAACGCCACTGTTGTGTTTTTGAGTAGACGATGTCCTGTGGGGAGACAATTCATTTAACTGGTGCGAATAAAAGCACAGCGGGAAGACATTCATCCACATTCATACAACAGAACATCTAAGAACATGGATTGATGAAGAAAAACACTGACATATCTCAGCAATGACACAGAAATCTATTCAGATGGTATTTAGAAGTTTCTATAAAGGGCCTTTAGCTGGCACGCTGGATCAGATGGGTAAATCTCATGAAAACATGTCCAGGTCACATTTCACCTTAAAAAATACATAAAAAAAATTACACTATATATTTATTCTCACTCTCTGTATATATATATATATATATATATATATATACACACACACACACACACACACACACACAGAGAGAGAGAATAAGGGTTCTGATGTTACTTTCATGAAAATTAAGCACACATATACCATTAAGTGTAATTTACTGTAATGCACCATTGATGTTTGAGTTTCAATTATCATTCTCAATGGTGATTTTCATTACTGTAATAAAGTAGCTTTTAATTGTATAAATTTTTTTTTTTTAAAAACCTGCAATACAATGATTGGTTTTAAAATTAAATTAAAAGCAGCAACAAATTCTATAATGATGCATACATAATTAACACATTAAATGTTCTGAAAAATCTTAATGGTCATTTTTATGCTAGTTTTTTTTTTTAATTTTAAGTTTTATTTCTGATGATTATGGGGTAAAATATGACCAGGACATGTTCTTGATATGTTTCTTTTTCTTTTTTTTTCTTGTAGAGACAGAGCTTGTGTTATTTATTCTGATTTTTTTTTTTTAAACAATAGTAGTCTATGTTAAATCCTTATTTAGTCAGCTCAGTAAACGTGTGTGTGTGTGTGTGTGTGTGTGTGTTCAGGCTCCTGTATTGATTGTGGTATGACAGTAGATGGTGCTGTGGTTTCCTGTCCTCTTCAACCATAAAAACATCTTTTTCATTTTTTCTTTTCAAATCATTTTTTTTAATAACCAAAAAAAAATAGGCCTATATAAGAATGTTCAGTATTCTTATAGTTCTTATAGTCTTATAGAAATTTCATAAATAATTATTTACTTACCACTGACATAAATGCTGTGAATTTTCATTTTTCATCTTCAAAATACAAACAACTTTACTGCTTTTGCTACACAAACAGTGGACATGCATGAATATTATAGTGTTATTTTATGCACAACTTATTGCAAATCCATAGCCATAATAAGACACGGAAAACGGTCTCATCTCTGCGTCAGCTCCCCGGCCGTGTGGATTTAATGCAGCGTTTAAGGCCGCACACTCAAGCGTTTTTCTGAGAGATTGATAAATGGTGGAATCTGAACGGGGTGTTGGAGGGGAATGCAGATATTAAAAATTTGGTCAAGAATCTAATTAGCCGGCAGTAATTAAACAGTCTAGCTGAGGGTCATTAATCTCTCGCGTGGACCTTTGATGTTTTGCATACTGTCCCACCATCATTCATAAAATTCATAATACGTTCCTTTGTGTTGTTTTATCATCGTTGTTTTTTTGTAAGCGCACAGAGCAAGTGTCAACACATCACACGAGTTCGCCGCAGCTCATTTACTCTCTGCCCAATAACTAGTCCACACCGCAACCTCTGCACGAACCGCCGCACTGCACGTGTGTGTGTGTGTGTGTGTGTGTGTGCAGACACGGCCTGTCAGCAAATGCAAGGGGAGAAAATACAATGTTGTGTGGCCATTGTGTCCCAGTAATTACATTTCTTACAATCAGTCTATCGCAAATCAGTCATGCTGTAAATATTAGAGAGACGTGTGTGTGTGTGTGTGCGAAGACAGCAAAGTAATTTCTAGAATCATCATCATCCTCATGTCTTGATCTGAACAACACCACTGATACCTCTACTTCACACTTTTTGATGGCCACTCTAGGATTACCGCGGTACATTTGTGTGTGTGTGTGTGTGTGTGTGTGCTTGTGTGTGTGTGTGTGTGTGTGTGTGAGTGAAGGCTGCATTAATTTACTGTTATCTTAATGAGCTGGGCTGTAATATGTACATGCACCGGTGTAAGTGCTCAGCTGAAGAGATGCTGTACCGTAATGTAGCCGCACATCTCTGAGCTTAATTGTTTAATACATCGTCTCCTGTATTAAGGGCTAATTGTCATGTTTAACATTACACATTAAAATCACTGCTGACTCTTGATGGCTACTGACAACACGTCAATGCAACTCTATGTGAGAGAGTTTCCATCAGCACCGAGATGCACAAAAAATTCAAATATACGATGGCTGTCTAAGCTTGAGTCTGTGGTCTTGATTCTGTATGGACCATTAAAATATTTTACATTTCCACTAGTATTTTATTTGAGACCATTAAATGGTTGCAACAGTTGCAAAACATCCTTTTCCAGCTCACAAAATGATTATCAGCAGTGCTGTTTGTGCCATAAATAATACAGGGTCGTTCAGGTAGCCCTTCTGAATGAATTCAAAATCATGCAATACGTTGTTGGTCCATTATAGGGAAACAGTATTGTGCATGATTATATATTTCACGTATATTTGGTCATCTACTTGGATCCCAGTGACTGACTGGCTGCTGTTTATGAATTCACTTTCTTAAATTAATTTCAGCCCTGAAAATTTTGATATTTCACCACTTTTCTGTGAAATAATGAAGTTAGTGTATGGTGAAATCAGCTCAATCTGATATCAGACACTCACTGCTTCACTACAGTTGATGAATGACTGCTAATGACGTCAGGTGAATATCAAATGGTGAGTGTTATTAGATAAATAGCGGCTGATAATGATGACAGACCTGATTATCTAGACTAGAAAGGATGATCCTAAGTGACATGAATGAATAAGTGTTCAGCACCTCATGGTGAATAAGTACATATGACGCAGGTGCTATCCGATCTGCTCAGAAACATAACCATTGTTTACTCCCAAACACTGAACTGTTTATCAATGATTAATTATATGTTGCTGGTCATTTAGATCATGGTCGCTCAGTGAGACCGTCGGTTCAATCTGAGCTGAAGAGGAATAGTTCAGCCAAAAATGAAAATTCAGTGAAGATCTATTCACCCTCAGGCAGCTTTAGTCTTCTCCAGATGTTAACTGATGGACTGGAGTGCTGTGGATTACTTGTGGATTATTGTGATGTTTTTATCAGCTGTTTGGACTCTCATTCTGACGGCACCCATTCACTGCAGAGCATCCATTGCTGAGACACTGATGCAATGCTACGTTTCTCCAAATCTGATGAAGAAACAAACTCAACTACATCTTGGATGGCCTCAGGGTGAGCACACTCTTATTTTTGGGTGAACTATTACTTTAATGGACTCTGAACACTCAGTCCACCTGATTAGCATGTTTCTATGTTCGCATCAGTCCAAGAGGAAATTGAAGTAGATATATTTCAGAAAGTGCTGTTAAATGTGTGCGAAGAAAAATTCTGGATTAATCCCTGAATTTGAAGGCTGGTAGGAAGGAAGATTTTAACCCAAATCCTGCTCCAAAATATGTCAAAGAATATGTGTAATTCAATCTCACAGCCACAGGACAACCACCATCTTCTAAGAATGCTCCCACTAAGTAAAAAAAAAAAAAAAAACTTTATTTCTGAATGTTCTCAAATTATTATAATTTTTTTTGGTTATGTGAATGTGAGAGAAAACATTAAAGTAACGTTACATTTGATCATTTTACAAACATTATGGGAATGTTACTTTTGGGAATTCTAAATTCTAAATAGTAACATAAAAAAAAAAACATTCAAAGAATGATGTATAATGGTTTTGTGCTGATGTTTTGAGAACATTATTAACAGTGAGAAATTACTGGAATAATGTTTGTACATAACTTTGAGAGAACTTTGCCTGAACGTTCGGAGAATGTTCCCTGTAAGCTGTGTAGTTCCATTCTAGTTAGGATGCTGCCTTTAAAGTGCACTGATGAGATCTTATTTAGCCAATAGCTTACACTGATTAAAATACCCCAAAAATAAAAATATTTTATTATATAAAATATACATTAAATAACAATATTATACTAGTTCTTAAATAATTAATTTGATTTAAATAATTAGTATATTCAATAAAAAAAAACACCTCACAGTTGACAATCTGACACACATAACCTGCTCAATGGTTTGATCATTGGGTGCATTTTATTCTCCGCATTTTAATAATTGGAATTACCACTGAAATCTGGCTTTCTGTAAAACTCAAATCTCTACCGCATTATAGCAGCAAAGTGAGTCAAAAACAACCCATTTATTCTCAATATTTCCAGAATACTGCACCACGGTCTCTCTCCGATAAGAGGCGCGGACTGAAGATGCTCTGAATAGGACCTGAACTCAAACTCACACGCGTGTGAATCTGTCACGGGCCGCAGTGTAAAGAGCTTTAGGCTGCTATTGAATCAGAGACAGAGCGCCGCGGCTCAGACTCCAGCGATAAACCAGCCGCTGTAAAACACCATTATACTCATGTTCCTCTGATTTTAGCATGTGAATGGGGAATCAGGCCGGTCAGGAGACCGAGGCCAACAAAACGCAGCCTAACAGGCCTTAAACAGAACCAGCGACTGTGAGAGAGCAGAATTATAGAGTCTCAAACCCATTTTACACAGGAATGAGGATTACTGTGTCTGCTCTCCAGAAGAAAACAGCATGTGAAGATACAGTGCAACACATGAGAAACCACAGTATAGTGCTAGAGAAGGATTTCTTATTTCTATTTTATATGTTTATGCCTTTTAATTATACTTTCTTACATTCAAATTGCGATTCTGCATTCTGGAATTGTGATTTAAAAATAAATTTCAATTCGATTCTGAATGAAACACAACACTGATTCTAAATGCAATAAGCCACCAGTGCTATTTTAATATCATTATAGTAATTTTGTTGTGTTTTTGTAATTTTTTTTTAAAAATGTTTATGCTATATATTTTTATTTCAGTTTTAGTTTTAGTCATTTTAATTCTTCAACTAAATAAAAATTCCCCCTGTCTTGGTGAATAACTGAAATAAAAGCT